>NC_045451.1:40060010-40095245 GCF_002776525.5 Piliocolobus tephrosceles
CTCCCAAAGTGCTGGGATTACAGGCTTGAGCCACCGCGCCCGGCCATTTCTTTAAGCTTTTCTTAAAACACCTTGGCCTACTATAAAATGAGGGGAGGCCGAGCGCGGTGGCTCAAGCCTGTAATCCCAGCACTTTGGGAGGCTGAGACGGGCGGATCACGAGGTCAGGAGATGGAGACCATCCTGGCTAACCTGGTGAAACCCCGTCTCTACTAAAAAAAATAAAAAAAACTAGCCGGGTGAGGTGGCGGGCGCCTGTAGTCCCAGCTACTCGGGAGGCTGAGGCGGGAGAATGGCGTAAAACCGGGGGGCGGAGCTTGCAGTGAGCTGAGATCCGGTCACTGCACTCCAGCCCGGGCGACAGAGCGAGACTGTGTCTCAAAAAAAAAAAGAAAAGAAAAGAAAAGCTTAAGCTTAAGCTTAAAGAAATTACTAGGCAGTAGAACTAGAATGGACTAATAAGTTTGTGTTGGGGTCCTAACCTGTGAGGATGGAGCTCCAGAAGGTAATTGTGCCCTTCCACCAACTCTGCCCTTATTTCTTAGAGCTCTGTCCTCCAAGGCCAAGGAGATAAAGCCAGTCCTTCTACTAGTTAACTTCACCTGTGGTTTAAAACTTTATTGATCAGTCATTTTTATCTTCTGATGTTCATTAGTTTCATTCTGGAAAGAACGTTTTTAATGAGAGAGAGAGAATGAGCGGCCATAAGATACTTCATGTGGGGAAGAAAGGGTACAGTGTGGAAAAGATAAATTTCACAAACATAGCTCAAGTTTTGCAAGCCTTCATCAGGCCCAGGAGTTTTTCCACGGGGCAAATTGCGCCCCAAGCTTGCAGTTTGCAGCACCATTTCACATTCTTTTATTTTTACCACGTAAGAATTGATGAAAACATTTCTAGAAGCCAAGAGGTTGTATGCTCCAGGCATAAGCCCTTCATGATGTTCTAGTGAGGATAGGACAGGGCCTATTTGCTCAGTTGACCAGAACCAGCATTTACTTTGAAGAGCTCGAATAATGATTAAGAAAACAAGAAGTTGTCCCAGAAGCTGTTCTTTATGATAGAAGGAGTAACAGTGAGGCCAGCATTCATTATTTCTGTCTGAGCCTCAAGAATATTTCTTTCTTTTTTTTTTCACTAAAAAGAAAAAAAATTGTTAAAAACTGTTATTTATGGCTTATAATAGTCATAATCCCAAAGAACTTGATCATTAACATAGTTAATGACCAGTTTGTGTGTTAACTTCTCTCAGCTTCATCCTGGGATACACAATTAGCAAGTCAGTCATTAAATACTTTGTAATGACTATAGCTGGATTAAAAACTGAAATACAAATAAAAAAATGAGGTTGAAACCTTTAAGATAATGGGTTAATGTGTCTTCTCCTTACCATGGTTGTACCGTATATAATGTTCTTATGAACAGTGTTATTTCTACAGAGGATACAGCTGTTTCCGAGTGGGATTCGATTTATGTCTGTAGCAGATGTTTAATCTACCACATATTGGCTATTGTTTTACAAGCCCCTCTACTTCCTTGTAATGAAATCTCCTTAACTCTCGTATTCCTTCGGTCTATGGGGAGTCATTTCAAGGTGTTCAGGTTTGTATTGTTTTTTCCTTTGCCCTCACATTCCAGTTTTAAAGCTGTATTCCTCACTTTGCTAGTACCAGCATCACATACACTCTGACATCTATGCACATTATCAATATCATTAGCATCAACTAGTATCGATTCCACACAAGCCTGGTCCTTGACTATCTCAATAGAATAATATACTGTATTACTTTAGGACAGAATTTGTTATTTCAAAGTGATTTTAGGTCTAGTCAAATAAATGTGAATCCACATGTCTCCTGTGATACACAAAGCATATCTGAGACAGAAGGACTGAGATTTATATTAGCCTCACTTTTTAAAAACAAGAAAGCTAAGCAAAGAGAGGTCACATGAAATGCCCGAGGCCACACAGCAGGTTTATGTCAGAACGAGAACTGAGAGTAAATGGTATAGTGGAGGGAGCCCTGGGCTGGGATCAAGGGACCTGATTCTTTTCGAAGCTCTGTCAAGGTAGAAATATGTGTAAATTTTAAGGAGTCCAGATTTCTAGATTGCAGCTTCCTCATGAGTGAAATAAAGGTTTTACATCTGATAACCCCCAAAGTTTCCTTGAATTCTGTCATCTTAATTCAGAGATCTGTCTAGTGTTACACCATGAGGTAGTTTAATTCAAAACCACGGTAGAGCTCGGTTGTGTAAAAGCAAATGCATTAAGACTAACTGAATTATTTAGCGACAAGTTTTTCAGGGGAAAAAAAAGACATGTCGTGTGTCCTAAATGACAGGTTCTAGGAAACAGAGGATGGCATTTTTGGTTTAAAAAAAAAAAAAAAAAAGACATTAAAACATAGTTGGCGAAACAGGACAAACCCCCTTACAAGCAAGACAATTATATAAGATGATGAGAAAAGACCAAACTTACATTTTAGTACTTTAAATTCTGTAGCACTTCAGAAACGGGAGACATCAATAGTGGTTTCTTTGATAGTCTGTGGCATTTCTTTCCTGCATCATGGTTTGAGTGAAAATACTTATGGACATTTCTCATCCCTCCTTCTTGCTCTGTGTGAGAGTCTCAGCAGGATAGTCTAGAGCTTTGAGTCCTGTAAATGGCTTCAAAGCCAGATTGGATCATTCGGTTGAAGCCCCTGTGCCCTTCCAAGATTCTACACACTCCCAAATTCTGCCCATCGGAGACATATATGTGTGCACACAAACACACAAATTCTTTTTTCTTATCTCTAGAGGAACATTCAAAATGCAAGCACACAGGCAAAGCAAACGTTTGGGTGAGATATGAGGTTATTATCTGGGTAACTGAGGTCAAGAAAGTTACTAAAATATTAGAGAAAACATTTACTTTTTAAGTTAGCCATTGCTGACAAATTATCTCCCACATTTGAGTTCCTTTTGATGGCCAATATTAGGCCTTAAGTATGAGTATCTTCATTCCTACAATGCTTTATACTTTTCAAAGTTTTTTTTCCATCTGGGTCTTATCTAGTAAGCACAAGTCCTGTACAGTTGGTAGGGTTAGGGTCACAATTCCCAGCTTATAGATGAACTTCCCAAAGAGTTGGAAGGAGAGTTTGAAAGTAATGTCCCCTCCAAAATTAACGTTGAAACTGAATCCCCACCGTGGTGGTATTAAGACGTAAAGTCCTTATAAAAAAGTCTTCAGAGAGTTTGCCCCTTGTTTCTCTTCTGCCTTCCTCCAAAAGAGGTCGCCACAGTGAGAAGGTACCATTGATGGAACAGGCCCGCACCAGACACCCACGCAGGCCCCTTGATCTCGGACTTCCCAGCCTCCAGAACTGTGAAAGATAAATGCCTATTCTTCATAAATTACCCATCTGTGATATTTTGCTATAGCAGCACAAACATTAGAGTGTGTTGTACATTTTCAAGCTTCATATTTCCCTCCTGCTTCAACATCCACACAAACAGGCTTTGAGCACCCTGCCTCAGTGACCACATGCATCATGTGACAAGGTTACACTCTGCCACCAGTTCCCCTTCTTGCCCTCCCTGGACTGAGTCCTAGTAACATTCGGAAACACAAATGAAATCCCCTTGCACATTTTTACTTGTGTGTTCCAGCCTGATCTCCAATGAGGCATCTGCCCATGGGTTTTCTCATGCATGTACATGTGTATATGAGTATTGTAGAGTTCATGTTTAGCAGGGGGTGTGGGGTGTGAGACTGGTTGATGGAAGCAGAGAATTCATATAGAGCAACATGGGCAATTGATTGTTTCTAGGTCAATCATCAAATAAGGATTTGGAGTACCTTGGGATCGATCTAATTCTCTCATTAAGATTACTGTAATAACCAGCTCACTAAACAGTCAATATGGTTATTTCATTCATCTTAATGACCCAATCAAATCAACTCTTGGGAGATCGTCAACACCAACTCCAGAGGGAAAAACTCATGCAGATATAACAGCAGCTTTTGTTGAGCACTCCCAATTTAAAAACGGACTAAGTCACAAAGAGATCCCTAGAGGAATGAGAATTGGGCATTTGCTATTTATAAATCAAGATCCTAAGGGCTATATCTTAATGAAGAAAATTAGAGCATTATAATTTTTAATAAATGAACTAAGGTAGGAATAAGAAAAATATACATAAAGGATCTTGGATCAGGGCAGTAATTTCATGTCACAGAAGTATGAAAAGGTAAGAGACAGTTACAAAGCAGAGCAGAAGAGCAAACTGATGTGGCAAAAGGACGGTCAAAGACATGATGCCTTGATCAATGATCAATAGTTCAGACCCTAACAACGTAGCAAAATTTCAATAAATGTTGACTATGCTGTCCATATTCATGATGGTGGTGATGATGATTTTGATGACAACAGTAATGGGGTCTGACAAACAAAACAATAATAGTCAAGAAAGATTAATGGTAAAAATGATGAAAACAGAGGTCTGAGAAAGTTTCTATTAATGAATATAAAACTGGAAGTAAAGGTAGCCAACCTGCGAAGCAGTCTTAATGGAGTGATGGTTATAAATACATAAAGGAAAAAGCAATGGTGGGGAGAGGACAAGCCCAGGGACACTCGTCTCAGTAAAGGAGCACAAAACATGCAGTTCCTGTCATAGAAAGACAAAGTAGTCCACTTAGGAAAGGTCTAAAGAGAAGGAGAATGCCTTCCCAGAATTGAGCTCTTGCAATGGGAAGAAGAAATATCAAATTCTTAGTATCAGCATAATAATCCAGAGCTATAGAAAGAACTTTCAAGGATGCAAACTTGGACCCCAATATTTGAACATTATAATACCAAATATAGATATTTGGATACATCAGGACATGAGACTGAGTTTTTTTTTTTCAATTCCATTCCCATTTTTGGCATGTGCAACCCACAACCAGATATAGAAGCTTGTCTTAAATTATCCTAGTATGTTAAACCTAAATATATGTTTTTAGAAGAACTGTGAAATGGATGTTTGGTGACTGAGGAGGGATGGGGAAGTCCCTCCTCTTCTTATCAGCACTAATCAAACCAAATTGTCAGAACTACAGTATTAGTACTTGCATTCATCAGGATAGGATAGGCTATAATGTAGTAACAAACAGCCACAACATTTCAGTTATTTAACATAAAAATTTTTGTTTTGTTGTCTTTCATTTACAAGACGTTCATGTAGCAACTCTGGGGTCCAAACTAGCAGAAGCTCCAGCATGCTGCGTTTCTATTTAAAATCACACAACCTACCCAGATGGGAAAATGGAAGGTCATGCATGAACAATTCAACATTTAGCCCAGGAAATGACATACAGCACTGTGTTTACATCCCGTTCCCAGAAGTAATCCCCGGCCTCACTTATGCAAAATATATGGGGAAGTTTCATCCTCCCAAAGGCCACAGTAGGTTTCAAGCGTTAGCTTGCATCAAAATCACCTTGAGTGCTTGTTAAAACAGATTTTGGGGTCTCACCCTCAGAATTTCTGATTCTGATCAAGGCAACTAATAATTTGCTTTTCTGAAAAGTTTTTGGGCCAGACATGGTGACTTACACCTGTAATCCTATTTGGGGGGCCGAGAGGGGCAGATCACTTGAGGTCAGATGGTCCAGACCAGCCTGGCCAACATGGTGAAACCCTGTCTCTACTGAAAATACAAAAATCAGCCAGGCATGGTGGCAGGTGACTGTAATCCCAGCTACTTGGGAAGCTGAGAAAGGAGAATCGCTTGAACCTGCAAGGCAGAGGTTACAGTGAGCTGAGATCATGCCACTGTATTCCATCCTGGTGACAGACAGAGACTCTGTGTCAATAATAATAATAATAATAAAGGTTCCAGGTGAGGCTGATGCTGCTGTCCTGAGACTTCCCTTTGAGATCCCCTGGTTAGAGCAACAGTTCTCAAGCCCAGCTGAACATTCACATCACCTGGACAGCTTATAAAAAAAGATGCACGCCGAGGTCCCACCCCTAAATATTCTGACTTAATTGGGCATCTAAAAATTCTCCTGTATCACAAGAGTTGCTAGTTCAGAAGAACACAATTTTAAGTATGGTTGAAAGATTTACACCAAAGTGTTCATATTACAGACGAAAAAACAAGTTCAACATCACACAGTAGGCTAGTGACACCTCCAAATCAAGAAACTGAATACCCTGGATCCCAGGTGGTGTCATGTCCCTTAATGGGTCAGTACACAGAGGAGGCAGTATTTTAAGACCAATTTAGTCCACAAATTTCTTTCCCTCTGCTTAAAATGGTTCGGCCTCTTTCCAGAGGGATGCTGGCTCTCAGTGCAATAGCTGCTGTGCTCAGGGAGGAGAAAGTGGATCCATCTCCAATTCTCCCACGTGGCTGACAGCAAGCCTAGGAGCAGCTCTCCTCCCTCCCATCCCTCAACTCTGAGCAGCCCTGCTCTGGCTCCCGACCCAGCCTCACCCAGATTTTGCCTCTGCCCCAGGATGTGCGGGCCAAGTGGTTGATCCGGGAAGACAAGCCCACTTATAAAAAAAATAGAAAAGAAAATGAACAAAATTGCTGCCGATGTGCCCTTTGGTCCCATATTGACTAAATCCAGGCTGCCAGAAGGCAGCGCGAGAAGAATCTCATTTTAAAAAGCAACTGAGGGAGATAAAACGCAGCTACCCAACCATTTTGGATGCGGGTCGTCCTCTGCTCCCATCCCCAACACGAAGGCACAGCTTCATTCTCCCATCATGAAATTTTACTGAATTCATCAACTCTAAGTAAAAATAAATAAATAAGAGCTGACCTGTCATCCTTTACAGATTTTGAACCGATTTAACAGCCATCTGATAAACACGCCCTGCATAACTAACGGCCTCTGGCCTGGCATCTTCCTGTAAAACTGAGAAACATCGCCATCTGCTGGTCATGGAGCCCTGGTGCATGGAAATTTCCAATTCCATTGCCCTCAAGCAGCAGTGTCTGCACAGCAATAGGTCCATGAATTCTGCCAACGGGTTGAAATTCACTGTAAATCATTTAATTTCTCTCACTAAGACAAACTACAAACTATATCATGAAATTCTGTTTAACTTTCTTGTGTTTTATGTATGTGTATGAGCTGGATAAGGTGGGGAGGCTTTTGGCATGGTACCTTCCTACTCTTTTTGTTGCCCCTATTTTCTCAAAATTCTCAATGTTGTGAATTTTATAAGTCCATTTAACCAACATTAAGTGAGCTTATTCTATGTGCTAAGTTGTCATACCCAAAGAATCAAACGACAGAGACTGAGGAGGGGGGAATTGGGGAATTGAGAGGAAGTCTCATTCTCACATTCCATATTAACTGGAAACCTGAGGCTCTGTGGTGGTTTTGACTCCTGTACTGTTTTTTTTTTTTTTTTTTTTTTTTTTTGAGATGTGGTCTTCCTTTGTTGCATAGTGTGGTCTCAAACTCCAGCCTCAAGCCATCCTCCCACCTCAGCCTCAAGCAGCTAAATTGCAGGCGTATGCCCCCGTGCTGGGTTTGACTCTCACATCTTCATGGTGAAGCCGATTGTGTTGGACACAGGATTTCAGCCCAACCACGTTATTTAGACTTAAGAATGCCAAAGAAACCTGCTTTTATGGCCTCTTCCACACTGAATCCTTCTTAGAAAATGGGAAAGGGAGACTCTTGTGATCTAAAAGATGGGGGTTTTGGTTCATGATCTGGGTGTTGATTTCTCCTTCTGCCCTTTCCTCTTCCAGTCCTCAGGTGACACCCACCCAAGCCTATCTCTACACCCTTCATCTACTTCAACAATCCTGACTGACATCTCTGACAGTCCAAAGCAAATTGAATAGTGAAATTTCTCTCGCTTTAATGCTTATGCTAGTGGAACTTATTTAAATTTATTTAACATGTACAAAAAGATTAACAGGAAAAGAAAGCAAGGAAGAAGTGTCAACAAAGAGGGCAAGGTATAGAAATGGGTGCTGTTTTTGTATTTGGTGGTGAGACCTGGGGGTGAGTGATGGTGGCTGAGCTGATGACGATCATATTTCCTTTAATACCATGGCCATGGACCACCTCTGCATCCAGCCTCACTAGCTGAAAAGCAGCTCTGAGGACCATTCTGATAGTTCTTTCCCCATCCCTGTCTCCACTCCCCAGACCTTCCTAGTTGCCTCGGACTATAGGACAAGAACCCCCCCATCTGTTATGACTGGGAGTGGAGAAATGGGCAATGAAAGAGAATGTGTAGGTGTGATGCCAGGAACTAGAATGATTTCCTGCCAGTGTTGAGCTGTCTTGGAGGCAGCTCTGTCTGCTTGGCCATTCAACACTGACCCACCATAAAGCCAAAAAGAGGAGGGCTCACTTGGAACACGGAGGTGAGAGTTCAAGCCTGCCCTGGCTCTTATCTGCAGGTAGGGTTAGCTATTCTGCTCTGCAAGAAGAGTCATGGGGAGAAACAATGTTTAAATTCCTAAATGATTGAAGCAAGAAGAAAACACAAAGATGAATGTGAAGTTGACCAAACAGATCTCTTGAAGAAAACTAATTTGCCCAGCGTCTCACAGCACATAAGTGGCACAGGGGAATCTCTGGTCTCTTAGACAACATTTCTCACAATAAACTTTTCCTTTGTCACAAAATAGAGAGGTGCTTCTAGCCATTGGAAAGTTTTTGACATTGGGGTCACCAATCTTGAAAAATCCTGGACTTTTTTCCATCACCTTATCTTAGTCTCATAACCCCTGGACCTCCTTTATCTGAATATCTCTGTACATCAGATGAAAGCAATTAATATCATATAAAATGTTAGAGATCCAGATTACATATGTACCCTTCAGCATTGAGGACAGGAGCAACTGTAACAATGATCACCAAGAAGAAAGTTCAGGGAAATCAGCTGCATTCTGTAAAAAAAATTCTGTGTGGTTGAGTGGTTAGTGTCCTAGGTTCTGAAAGGAAGATTCTGTAGTTGGAATCCTGGATCTGGCCCTTAAGAGCTGGGAAAATTGCTCAACCTTTTGTAGCAAAATCATAATGATAAAATAAGTTCAATCAAATAATGAAGGCATTTTGAACAACATGTGCGGCACATGGTAAACCGCCCATCAGTGTTAGCTCTTGTTTTTATTGCTATTATCACTCAGCGAGTGACCAGCTGCCAACTCTGACTTTGGAGGAAAATCATTCTTGCTCATCATTCAACATTCATTATATACCAATCTTCTCTCTACTCTTTTCCAGGATAAAAGAAGAAAAAGTTAAAAAGGGAGAAAATGCCAGAAACTTCCTGAATCTTTTACAATAAGTTCTAAGGTAAGGGGAAATCATCCAGGATATGCTTTTCAAATTAACCGAAGAGCAAGTATCTCTGCAAAACTTTTGCTGGTTTTTTTTTTTTTTTTTCAAACGACTGTGGTTGTTTTTGGCAATAGGTAGAAATATGAGTCAACAACCTCCTACGTGGCTCTCAAGAAATGATGTTTAAATCAGAACCACAGCTGCACAGGAAGGGCATATGAAGTCAAACTGCTTCAATGTTAATGAACACACATATGTGGTCATTCAATATAGCAGAAAAGCCTGAAAGTGAGTTTTAGTACTGGACTCACTGTGAACTTGCTATAACTCTTGCTTGAACTCTCTGGGCCTCAGCTTCCTCTTTTGTAAAGTGAAACATGGCACTAAATCATATCCAAAGTCTCTTGGGGTTTTAACTTCTAGCGTTACGCTTCCCAGAAGTATTTTTATCTATATGAGAGTATTACAGGAGCGGGCACGGTAGCTCATCCCTGTAATCCCAGCACTTTGGGAGGCCGAGGTGGGCAGATCACTTGAGGTCAGGAGTTTGAGACCAGCCTGGCCAACATGGCAAAACTCTGTCTCTGTTAAAAACACAAAAATTAGCTAGGTGTAGTGGCACGTGCCTGTAATCCCAGCTACTCAGGAGGCAAAGGCAGGAGAATCACTTGAACCTGGGAGGTGGAAGAGGTTGCAGTGAACCGAGGTCATGCCACTGCACTCCACCCTGGGCAACAGAGTGAGATTCCATCTCTCTCTCTCTCTCATAGCACGGCAAAGCTTACAACAAGGAAAGGAATTATTTGTGGTAAATCTTCAGGTCTCAGTGAAATAGACGATTGGAGATTGGGGGTTAACCCCCTTCCTACTACATTTTTGCTAGTTGATCACTCCATGTGACCACTCCCTTATGGATCTCCCTGGCTGCCTAAGGCTTGATGAATGGAGCACTGCTCTTTCTGGAACAATAGACTCCTGCACCTGGTCACCAAATCTCTCACACCCCCACACACCTCATTTATTTCCATAGTTACCAATGTCTTCCCTTCCTCAGCTAAGCCTGGGGAGCCTTCCCTCTGTATAATGTTCCAGTAACATCCATGTGATATCTTGGTAGCTGGGGTTCCTTGAGGAAAAATTTAACATGAACCATAGTATATCATAGACCTAATTTCTCTGGAGCCTATTTATGTATTTGAGGTCTACCACACCAAAAATTCACCACACAATTGTTGCTTTTGATGCAAAAGGGTAGACATGATTTGATATTAGTTTGGCACTGCAACTAGATAATATATTTTAACAGCGACAGCTGGTTTCAACACGATTCAAAACCACTAGAATTTTCTCTGACTGAATCTTGAGGTGTTCACTGAGTGGTATTTGCGTGTTTCAAGAACAATTCTGCTGTGGGTCAAACTAATCTATCTAAAACTTTCTATAAGGATAGTTCAGTTTAATAAGCCGACCTTGATTTCTGTGGCTCTGCCAAACTTAACTGGGAGGAGAAAGTGATGATTAACTTGTTTGAAAAAATATGCCAGCTCAAATGACCTGCAAAAAGTCCAGCCAATGAAAGTGCCTTCACTCCTTGAAAGTCTGCTCATGTATCTTTGTCATCGCTGTGCATTTTAATTGTCTAATTCTGCAAGAGGCTATTTAAGTCCATCCCAAATTCTGCTCTCACTGAAATATGGGGAGTATATGTATAGAAGCTGTTCTGTCCACTTTTTGATTTGAAGCATTTCTTCCCTTCACCTTAAAATAAGTTAATGTGCATCTTTCCACCTTTTGGTCTTAAGGAGCACAAGACTTCAGAGTTTTACGAGCTCCAGCTGGAGTTGTAGGAGCTGTCTACTGCAACATCAGTGTGATTTGTGTAGCATTAATAGCCCTTTTGTTCCACGAACTTCAATTCCCTTCAAAATAGAAGAGTATTGAACTCACCATTTCATAAGGAGAATGAAGGAAAATGTACAACTGGATGTGAGCTTATGTGCTATGGTTATTGATACTGACTTCAAGATCACACTTCCTTCTGGTCCTCGGGCCCTGCGGAGCTCAAGACATTCATTTGGGGCTATCAGATATGTTGCAGGTCAGACTAGAAATAACTAAATCACAGTGCTGCTCTTAACAGTGGGACTTTGTGGGCTGCTGCGATGCCAAGGAATCTTCTTTATCCAGCAAGAAATAAAGTATTGTGGACATGATACTAAAGTCTCATGTGTGAACAAGTTTTGTAGCACAAAGGGGCTTTCAACCCAAACATATCTTATTTAACAAAATACAATGCAATATCTAGTCTGGGTCAATATGTTTAAAGAAATTTTATTTTCTATAGCTGCTTCTCAAAACAATGATAGCAGAACAGGAATAAAATTTATGGGGGGAAAAAAAATAGTTGCCTTGTTCCAAAGAATGCTGCTGGAGGAACTTTTCAAATAAACTCAGCCTCCTCAAGTTACTGTCAAAGGAGAACCGAAAAAAATAAATGATTTCCAGGAAGTAGAATTTAAAGTAAAGTAAGCAATCACCAGATGCTCAATAAGGTGAACTGAGCTTTAAAATTTGTGATCACAAAATAATTATCATGTCTTAATTGATGCCAAGCATTCTTCCCACAAGCTGACCCTCACACTGCTGGCAGGTTTGCTTTTCATTATACCATCTGTATTAGCCACTCTTTGGCTACCCGATTGCCAAACTCCTCTACCTGGCATTCAAGAGCCTCCTAATTGGGCCCCAATGAATTATCAACTGTCTGCCAAGTACAAGGCTTATCACCCCCCTACCCCTGTCATTTTGACCTACCCGCCTGGCATGGTATCAGTTGGTCACTTAAGCAACCAAAGGCTATTTTTATTGGGCACTAACTAAACTATGTACTCTGATAGATTCCTTATTGGTGAATACAAAGAAATAAGCTATTATTGTTTTTTATAAAGGGACTTCTAAAAGGCAAAGTAAAACTCTAAGATAGAGTGATACATATCAACTAGTATTTAAGAAAGAGTGAGTGGGAAATTCTAATCAAAACTAAAGTGTCCTAAAAAAAAATATGAGTTTAAAGCAGTTTACTTTGGGTCAAATTATTAAAGGATCTTGAATGAATTCTATTTATCTTTCAACACCCAATTCAAATGCAAACTCTTTTATAGTCACTTCGGAAAGCTACTTTTTCCATAAAGAATTATCTAACACTCAACCAAAAGTGATTTTCTTTCTTTTCTAATCTCTTCAGAATTAAGACACACTACACATGTCAGTAAATTTTAATGCTCCCTGTATTTTGCCTTAAATGTATCTTATCTTTCCAAATAGCTTTTTATTAGTTTTATTGAGGTAAAATTTACATACCATAAATTTGCCCATTTTAATTTTTAGTAGAGTTGTGCAACTTTTATATAACACAACTCAAACTTTTCATCACTTCAAAACAGAAACTGTGCTCGTGTGCACTCCCCCCTCCTTCATACTCCCATCCGGAAGCAACTCTATGTTTACTTCCTATCTCTATAAATTTGCCTTCCCTGGTAATTTTATATGAATGAAATCATAAAATATGTGGTCTTTTGTGTTTGGTTGATTTCACTTGCCACAGTGTTTTTGAGGTTCATCCACCTTGTAGCATGTATTGGTACTTACTCCTTTTGATTGCTGAGTAATATTCCTTTTTATGGATATACCTTATTTTGTTTATGCATTTACCAATAGATAAACATTTGAGTTGTTTTCACTTTTTGACTATTCTGAACAACGCTGCCATGAACATTCATGTAGAGATCTTGTGTGGACATATGTTTTTATTTCTCATAGATACCTAAGAATGGAATTGCTGGATCATATGATAAACTTACCTTTAACACTTTAAGAAACTCCCAAACTGTTATCCAAAGTGGCTGCACCATTTTACATATCCATCAGTAATGCATGAGAGTTCCTAGATAGATTTTAAATTCCTCAAAATCAAATTATTTTAAGAAAGATACTTTTTGGAATACCCTGTCAAAGTTCTATTCATCAAAAAGCACTCCAAGAATATATGTATCATTTTTCACTTTACATAGGGCAAAGAGGAGGCAAAGAAATAATCAGCCAACACCCTCAAAGTGATTTTCCCAATGGGTCTAGGGCAATACAAAAAGAAAAGTAAGAAAGTTTTGAAATGGGTACTCCAGAAAGTAAATAACTACACAAGAATAACAAATAGTTTATATATGACTTTAAGGTTGTCTGTGGGGTGTCAGGCTGCATATGAAAATTAGTTTTATGGCTTTTTAGTCATACAACATATAATAAAATGTCACAGGCTTTACTCTTAGAGGTCAATCTGAATTAGTAAGAAGGAATTATAATGAAATGTTTGAAAATAAGAGTGATTGTTTGTAAAAGCATGCAACCTCACTGACTCTAGAAGTGAATGTCTTTACCGACTATAGTTTCTTGAATGTCCCCAGGCCTTTGCTCATTTGTGTGGCTTTTTAATGTGTTAATTTTCATTATTCCTTTTTCAGTTATTGACATTTATCTGAGATTTCAAGTGGTCATTCAAATACCATCCCTTTTAGATTTTTTTCTAATTCCCAGTCCCTAATTCCTTTTTATACATAAACTTATCTAGCATAAAATGTTCACATCAATTATGTCATTTAATTGCATGAAATAGGCATTATTATTAGTTTTACTTTACAGACAATAAAAACCAAGGTTTATAGAATCTATGCGAACTGCTATATACTGCCCAAATAAATGGTAGAGTTGAAATTCAAATCCAAGTTTCCTGACTCCAAAATTCCATTTTTATCAGGGCATTGTCTCAATCCTCTAGTTTTAACTTATTTCACTGTTATTTAATTATTCCTTGGGTTCTAATGATTGAGGTTTTTTTTTAATAATCCTTTCCTACTCATTGTAAGGACATAGAGAGCAAGGATTATATTTTACTCATTTCTGCATCCCAGAAGCATCTAACATAGGCTTTGAATATAGTATTCAATAAAAAATGTGCCAAATAAATAAAAATGTACGGCCAATAGAATACCAGCTAGACCTCCCCTGAGACAATGCTACTGAATAATCTCACTTGCCTCTAATTAGTGATACCAAGGGCGCCAAACAAGTGGGCTTTTTTTTTCTTTAATTTAAACTGTCATTTACTTGAAAATTCTTCTTTTAAAAAAAACCAACGAGGTAAATGTCAATTGAGCTCTGCCAAATTACAATTATCTTGAAAGTGAAGAGGTAGATATTTCTGAAACCATGACGTCAAAATTTATTGCTAGCATGAATCTCAGAGAAAACCTGTCCCCTATTAATTCTAAAACTAAGAAAAACCAAAGCCAGAGAGCATGAGTACTGTGCTCCGTCACACATAACTAGCTAGCAGCAAACCAGTCCCGTGACTCCCTGGCCTCCACTGCATCTTATCAGGACATCCGTGATTTGAGATTGTGTGGCAATACTCTGAGGACTATTTCCAGCTCTTCTGTCACTTCTATGACCTTGGGCAAGTCACATAACTGTCCCTCTGTCTTCCTGTTTATAAAATAAGGATAATGAGTCTATTTGGAAAGCACTTTAAGTCACTCTGATTAAAGATGCTATTTAAAGTGCCAGGTGTCATTCCACAAATAAATAGAAAAAAGTAGAAAGAGAAGACCCATACTCAATCACTCCCAGACTCATCTGTCCCCCAGTCTCGCTCCGCTCTCTCGGCACTAGGCAGGCACCTAGCCAAGTGGAAGGATGAAGCTAAGCAGAAGATGATTAACCTTGGATCAAACCTCTTCAGCACAAGATAATAACTGAAACAAGTATTCCTCGAAATCTCCCACACACACTATTTCCTAGGACACATGATTACTTTCTGATCATTTTTTACCTTTTGTTTAATTAGGAAAATGTAATTGGATCATTTCAAATAGTATAGTTAACTGGAGATTTGGCAATGACCTTGAGATTGTGTCTGTGAACACAGGGAAAACTGCACAGTCTGCTGATGAGGAGAATTGGGCAGTTATTAGGTTGTTTTCAGTGTTGCTAGGATACGTATAAGGAATGATCCACTAATGCAGTTCAGTTAGGAGCAGATAACCATGTCCCTTTTGTGCAAAAACTCTAGGGAAAATAGTCAGTTTACTTCTGTACTCTGCCATAACAAAATAAATGTGACACTGATGCATGTGACAGCTATTATCCTTCATGGTTAAAATAGATGTTAGATAACTTCAAAAATCAATTCAATCAGTAAAGCTCATATAATAAAATCAAGTTTTGAATTTTTCTTCTCTATCTTTAGTCAAGGCAATGGTAACCTCAATAATAGATGGACTGGAAAGCTCTCATTTAGTAGTATGTGGAAATGTGAAAACAGAGTTAAATACAGGTTTGGAGATTTAATCCACAATGTTACATACAATTCATACTTAAGTCTGGTGCACAATCTTAGGTGAACAGAGTAAGGCATAGTATTTGATAAACATGGGCACTCAATCAATAGTTCTTGATGAACAAATGAAAACCAAAGGAAGATTTTTACTCATCTCTATTGGATTGAGGAATGAGCTCAAGTACAATTTCAAAAGCAAAGAAAACATCCCTCTTGATATGTTTATGTATAGAAAAATTGAACCTCACATACCTACTCTTTACAATACAAATTCCAGATTGATTCAAATTTACATCTCTCCCTAAACACTACTAAACTGATATCCCAAACACACATCACATTACTGCCCCCATGACATGCAGTGCCCCTCCCCTGTTAAGCTGCACTTCTCTGCCCTCTGTTGACTGAAATGCTATTTATTCTCTAGGTTTCTGCTTCAAGCTCACATGTCCCAAGATTGCTTCTCAGAAGCAGTCTCTCTCTCCTCTGACCCTCTCTAAACCTTATTCTATCAAGTACATAGCTTCTTTTATCATCTTTTCCTTACCTTTATGCACCTGAGGGCCTCAATATTTATCCATCAACCAGGACAACATCTACTTCTTGGAATTTTTCACAACCAAAAGAACAATGCTGTGCATCTAGGAGAAACTCAAAACTAATGAAATTGGGGAAGAAAGAAGACAGAGAGAAGAAAGGAGTAAGAAAACAAGGGAAGGAGTGATGAGGGGAGGAGGGGAAAACCACCAAGTCAACACAATCTTATTTTGTGATGAATTTCATAGACTCAACAATTAAACAATTTTTTTTTTTTTTTCTGAGACGGAGTCTTGCTCTGTCGCCCAGGCTGGAGGGCAGTGGTGTGATCTCGGCTCACTACAAGCTCCACCTCCCGAGTTCACGCCATTCTCTGGCCTCAGCGTCTCCAGTAGCTGGGACTACAGGCGCCCACCACCATGCCCGGTTAATTTTTTTTTTTTTTTTTTTTGTATTTTTTCGTAGAGATGGGATTTCACTGTATTAGCCAGAATGGTCTCAATCTCCTGACCCCGTGATCTGTGCGCCTCGGCCTTCAAAAGTGCTAGGATTACAGGCATGAGCCACCACGCCCAGCCAGAGTATTGTCTAGAAACAAATTAGGCAGTTATGATGGAGTTGAGGAATTATCTAATGAGGGTAATCATAGGTAATAGTCAATCTGTACAAATCATGTTTGTAAGCCATTTCTTCTTCTAAATACCATGTGGTGTGTTTAGCATATTTTAGGCCAAACTGATGTCTATGTAGTGTGTGTGTGTGTGTGTGTGTGTGTGTGTGTGGTGTTTGGGATAGGTGTTTGGAACACACAGCATCAATACCTTACCATCCTATTCCGGGCCTACTGTTGCTAAACAGTGCTATTTACCATATTTTAGTTGTAGTAGAGAAGAAAGCAGACTGTCTACCCATGTTACTAGCTTAGGAAAAGGGTTTTTAAAGGCATGAGTTTGAGGAAAGACCTCTCCTGAATGAGGAGTTATTAGACATATAGTAGGAAGAGAGGACCTCTTTCAGTTAGGGGTGGGAGAAGAAAGTAAGTAAGGATAAAGCCAGATTTTGAAAGGCCTTGAGTGAAGCTAAGACATGTGCATTGTATGCTGTGGGTAAAAGGGACTATGAATAGAATTTTGAGCAGGGATGTGATGTGATCAGCATTGCTTCTAGGAACTGTGGCTCAGGTTGTGAGGGGAGGGGAAGACCAGACCAATGAGAGAATAATGAAAAATTGCGTGGAGGCTGGTAAGAAGGAGACAGTATTCCAAATGAGAGAGAATGAGGGCTAATGAAGTCAGTGACAGCAAGAGAATTCACTGGCTGGTGAGACATTGAGAGTGAGGGAGAGAGAGGAGCCTGGATGCATGTGGCCAGGTGTGTATTACTCCAGGCTGAATAGCACAGGCTCTGCAGTGTGTATGCTGCAACCTGTCCTGGAAGCAGGAAGAGGCTGGGCCCAGTGGTGAGAACAGCCCCTTTGAGGGGGTTTCCTAAAGGAAAAGTGGGATTTTTCTACATGACAGTTTGTCATAAGGGATGGAGGTGAGACTCCTTCAGTAAAATGTTACCCATGACAGCCTGTGGCAACGGCGCTTTGGGAAACTGAGGCTAGTGTACGGAAACTCCTCTCCATTTCCTTTCCATGGAAGCCAATATAACAATAGCCATAGGGAGAATGGAAACATTAAATTCCAGGCAAGGATCAGAAGCAAGGTAGAGAGCACCAAGAGGCAGCTGAAAGAGATTGTGAAAACACTAGTGAGAAAAGAGGGGCTGGTTTCTGTAGGAACTGACCCAGGAACTAATGGGGAAAAAATCCTGCTTATTCCAGAGGTAGGTGATCTTTATGGAGGAGAGAACAAAGGGCAGATTGTGATACTAACACAGTAAGTGCTATCCAGATAGCAGACACTAGGGATGAATACACATGAAAAATGTATTGGAGCCACATACCTAAAATTCTCTACTACTTAATATAGAAAAAAGTCCATGGAATTTTAATAGGACAGAGCAGGGATTGGCAAACTGTAAACTGTGGGCTGAATCTGGCCCATATCCTCTTTTTGTAAAAAAAAAAAAAAAAAAAAAAAAAAGCTTATTGGACCACAGTGAAGCCTGTTTGCTTTTATTTTTACATTGTGTATCATTGCTTTCATGCTACAACAGCAGAGGTGAATAGTTGTGACACAGACCATATGGCCCACAAAGCCTGAAATGTGTACAATCTGGCCTTTTACAGAAAAGGTTTGTTGACCATTGTTACAGAGGAAAAAGCAACAGCACTCAACCAGTTCTCAGAAGACCCTGATCCTATCTTAACACTATGCTTAATGTGTCCTTAAGGAGATCACTTAATATTGCTAAGTCTGGGTTTTCTAATCTGGAATATGAAACTAATAGTTAATTCACCTGCATGACAAGGTTATGGTGAAGCTCATATCTGATAATGTAAGTGTACATTAAAAACTATAAAGGGCTGGCTGGGCACTGTGACTCACACCTGTAATCCCAGCACTTTGGGAGGCTGAGGTGGGTGGATCACCTGAGGTCAGGAGTTCAAGACCAGACTGACTAATGTAGCAAAACCCCATCTCTACAAAAATACAAAAACTAGCCAGGTGTGGTGGCAGGTGCCTGTAGTCTCAGCTACTCAGGAGACTGAGGCAGGAGAATCGCTTGAACCCAGGAGGAGAAGTTTGCAGTGAGCCAAGATCATGCCACTATACTCCAGCCTGGGTGACAGAATCAGACTCCATTAAAAAAAAAAGTATTATAAAGGTCTCTATAAAGGTATATAAATATTTCTATTTAATCATACCAATACCAGGGTGTATTAAATTAGGAATTATGTTATATTTTTTGGTGTTTGGGGAGGTAAGATGTTCACATGATCATATAGAAGGGTAATATAACTTATAAGGTAGTTAGTTGCAAGGTTGATTGTGGATATTTGTAACTTGAAATTCATTTCTCCCCACAAAATTACAAAGAATTCTTGTTGCCTCTTGCCTTTTCATCTGACTCCAGCCTCAAAGACCTGCTAGTAGTTGTGTGAATGTGGGTTCTGTGTCACTCCTGTGCCTTTGCTCCTAATGGGCCTTGGTCTGGACACCTTCTCTTAGCAGTACCTCCCCACCCTCTTTCATCTGGATAACTCTTTCTGTGCCTTAGGTATCAGCTCAGGTATCACCCCAGCAGGCAGCCTTCCCTGACACCCCTCTCCTGGATGACTTATCATTCCCAAAGATTTGTTGAATGGCTATTGCAAATCACTGTTATTGCATTTTTCATGATATGTTGTAATTAACTGTTCACGTTTTTCTCCCCTCTAAAGTAAGCTCCTCGAGGACCAGAAATGTGTCTCAATCAATAGCTTCCACTTACTGAGAAAACACTAGTGCCAGATAATTTTCCCTTTTAATTTTTCCAACTACACAATGAGAAGGAGGCTTTTGACCCCATTTTATAGAGGAGGAAACTACAGACTGGAGAGAAGCTCCTTGCATGAAAGGAAACCACAAATAATTGGCAGAGCCATACCCAAAACTGTTCGAATTCCTCCCCTACTAAAAAATCCTACTCTTAGTCACATGTTTATTCCGGAGTCCTCATTTGCTGAAAATTTATTATCTGATTCCCACAGTAATGATATTTTAGGGAGGAAAAATTCTTTAAAACATGAAAAGATTCACTAATAAGCCAACTATGTACACAAGTAGATCCTTTTACTTCCCCACAGTTCTTAAACCTAGCCTCAACCTACCCATCCTTCCTGCTCTACCACTCTGGTGGCTGTCTCTTGTTTATTTGCACTGCATTCACATATGATTATGGAATGCAAAATGACTGCAAAGTGAAATCACACATTTTGCAGAAGATTCAAGATTTCCTGAGGTCTATGAAAGTGATCATAGAAAACTGCTTAGAACACACAAAAGCCCTTGAAAAATCAGAATAAAGTAGAGTTAAACTAGTTAACAACAAAAATGAAGAAAAAACAGAAAGACAGAGTAAGTGCTTCAGAAAAGAAAGATTTAAATAACAAAGAATGAAGGGGGCTCTTTAGTATATCTGATGAAGCCCTCAAATATTTATACAGAAAGGACTTTCTCCATGAAGGTGCTAGAAAAGCCAAATGTAAAGCAAAGGATGGTTAAGTTGTTGCATATTCTTTATTTTTCTTACAAGAATTAGCTCAGAATTCCAATTACAATATAAAATCAACTTATTGTTTTAAATTTCATTTTTCAAGAGTTTGTTTTTTCTCGTGAAATTTCTTTTGTGTTATTTGCCATGAAAGTCTCTGCCAACCACTGTACTCCATTTCCTTGTTCATAGCAATGTTTTTTGTTTGTTTGTTTGTTTGTTTGTTTTATGGAGTCTCGTTCTGTCACCAGGTTGGAGTGCAGTGGCAGGATGTCTGCTCACTGCAACCTCTGACTCCCTGGTTCAAGCAATTTTTCTGTCTCAGCCTCCCAAGGAGCTGGGATTACAGGCAGGCACCACCATGCCCAGCTAATTTTGTATTTTTAGTAAAGACGGGGTTTCACCATGTTGGCCAGGATGATCTCAATCTCCTAACCTCAGGTGATCTGCCCGCCTCGGCCTCCCAAAGTGCTGGGGTTACAGGCATCAGCCACCATGCCCAGCTGTTCATAGTGGATTTGTTGAGGATAAGCAACCTGGCCCAAGAAGAGCAAACTCATTGCCATAGAATTTTAGAATGAGAAATAAAAGCGTATTTTTGGTTGTTCAGACTAAAACAGGTACAACTAGGAACAGCCTGTACTCAGATTTCCAGCCATGTGGACCTAGAAAAACTACATGCAGGGAGACAGACTAAAGCACAGAAGCACAGTATCAAGAGAAAAGGGAGATTCTGTCCTTGATCCCAACACATTCCAGGTCTTCAGTCTTCCCGGTAAACTTGAAATAAATTATCCTTGTGGATTCATCGAATATGGTTCCTAGAGTTTCTATCATAACTGAAAGAGTCTGAATCAAGCAAAAGATGCCTTTCCAGTCATACTGGAGCATGTCTCTAGCCATGCCCTCCACAGAAACCCAAGAGGATGTGTCTACCTGGAGCCCATATTCCCCAGAATCCTCTTCAGGAATCTCTTCTCTGTACTGTTCGATTCAGGGTGGATTGAGTGACTGGTGTAGATGCCCTTGGGCCCAAGGATTGCTTCAGCAAGGCTGTGGGAAGGGCGTAGGTAAAGCTTAATCTGGGGCATTTACTCATGTCCTTGTAAGGTCCCTCACAGTGCAGACCAGAAACATGGGTGGGAAGACAAAAGATGTGATCTGAGGCCAGAGGGGTGTGTTTAGGTATCTAAACACAAACCTGTCATTCCAGTTTATTATAAAGATACATTAGCCAAGAAGGGAGAGAAGGGAATGCATGAGATTCAACAATTCACTAGCTTGATGTATAACTTTTAAATATTTAGACATATGGAATGTAAGCTTCCATTTTTATTCTTCCCTGGATGCTGCAAACATTGGGAGCACGTATGACATATTAGGATAAAGGATTATCTTTGAGTTAACCATACTGAAGTATATATCATGACCCCAGAACTACACTAGGTTGTATGCAGGGCTTAAAATTATATCTCATGAAAAGTACTGAATTTCATGAGTTACCTTTCCAGAAACAATGAAATTCCTCTATCTGACCTATTTAACTAAATCTATGTCAAATTTAGAAAGATCCTGGTTAAAAGAAAACCAAGAAAGTAAGTTAGCACCTTGCATATAGGTAGACATCTCTTAACAGAATAAAAGAAGGCATCTGGTTTCATATTTTAAGATAATAATTATTCCCATAATTTTAAATTATGGACAGGAAGTATGAATCATGAAACCTAAAAGTTCATCAGATTATCCTTACCCATAGAATCTGTTTCTGTTATTTTTGCCTCTATTTTAGGCTTCATCTATATGAGAATATGAACATCACTTTTTAATTGAATTATAGGTGTGGCTATCTAAAATTCATATTTGATAAAATTAATAAACATCTAGTTAAGGCCTTAAAATGATAGCTATTTTTATCATGTCTTGTCTTCAGTAAACAGTGCTTAATATTCTTATAAAGGTTCTGGTCCAGTTATAATGAATGTAAGAATCCAACAATAGAAATAAAATAAAAAATAAACCAAAAACTGTTAGGGTGGGAAGATACAATCCTAGGTTGTTTGGGCCTAATTTTATCACCACCACTTTACAGAGAACAAAGTTGAGCCTCAGAGAAGTTAAGTAACTGGCCTCAAGTAACAACTTATAATTGACAATCCTTACTATTTTTTATTCATCTTCAAATTTCACACATCTATTTTAAAACACTTGCTTTTTAGATTTAAAAACAAAACATGTCATCTAAAAATAAATTATAGGACACTAAAAAATGTAAGCAGGTTGGTTGGAAATCAGCATTTTGTCAAGTGACTTTTCAATGAATATTCCTTTAATATTCTAAGTTCTGCAAACATTTAACATAAAAACTTTTCCCAGATTTCTCCTTTTGCTGAAGCATTTATAAGTAGCCTTTAAATATCTTTCTAAAGTTGCACTGTTTTTTATCCCTGCCTGGTCTACATTATGCCTCCCATTTATTTAACTTCAGAGTATGTGGTACTGATTCTATTTTAATTATATCAGGCTTTTTCTGCAATTGTTGCTCACATTTAGGTTGCACATTTAATGGTCACCACACCTAAGGCCAAGCAAAAAAAAAAAAAAAAGATGCTAAAAATAAAAGTCATTTTAATTTACAAGTATCTAAATTCCAACATGATTCTAAGTATAATAAATGCACACATATGACTGGAAAAAAACTAGGTGCAAGGTTAAAAAAAAAATCCAGATCTATCATGTAGGACATAAGATGAACACTCACAAACAAACAGAATGATCAGAGAGATGGGCCATGTAGAATCTGCTCTCAAATAGAATAGAAACTTCTTGAGGAGACACTATTTTTAAGCAAAACGGTACATGCATAGTAAAACTATAATTTAAAAATCCAAATTAGTGCCACGGAAGTTCAAGGGAGAAAGAGATGAGTGCATGATGTAGTGGTGAGAGAAAATCTTAAAAACAAAACAAAATAAACAACAACAAACTAGGAGTCAGTACTGAACCAGCTAGCCAGAAAGAATTATAAGGGTGTTTAAGGTTTCATTTGTTGTCTCATTGCCTCTTGAAGAAATCTCAGCTCCCCCATCTGTAAAAGTGAGATAATGAGAGTACTTGCTGCACGGGGTTGCTAAGGACTAATTTGGATGCAGCACTTAGCTTTGCGTCGAACTCTAGTCAACAGTGAATGTTAGGTTTGCCCCGCACTTGTCATTTGACAAGGGTTAGAATGGAAGATGCCATCATGTTACCCACCCTGCTTCCCTTACTTCCAGGAGGCAAGTGCTTTGAAACAGCCTTGAGAAATTTGGAGATGTATAAATGATTGATTAGCGCCTCCAGGAGGCACCTGATCTAAGCTGGTTTAACCATAGGACCTCACTTTCTAGCCACAGTGATTGGTCCTCAAGGGTGGAAAGAGGAACCAATCGAGACAAAATTAGACCGTCTTTGAACTACAGAATAAGGAAAAAGCCTCTGTCCTCGCTGAAGACCACCTGTCCAGGTTGTCCCAGGACTGAGGGATTTCTCAGATTGCAGGATTTTCAGCACTGAAACTAGAAAAGTCTCGGGCAAACTGGGAATCATTGGTCGCAGTTGGAAAGATATGAGCCCCAAACAGCCTATGGAAGAAGCCAGAACACAGTAAGAAAAATGATGACAGTATACAGAAAGAGGTGGAGGTGGGAGAAGAGAGTGCTGGTCTTTGGTCTGAATCATCCTCAAAGCCAGCTAGTCCTCTGTTACCTGCAAGTTTGATCACATGATGCAATGAATTTCTCTTTGTACATGAGTAACTTGGGTTGGGATTTCTATCACTTGTAACCAAAGGAATCATAGTTAATATGCTGACCCATGGAAAATTTTTCATAAATATTAGCTATTATAAACCAGGGAAAAACAAAATTTCTTGGCAGAATCTAATAATAATTACTACAGAGTGGAAAAAAAGAAATACTTCTGCACTCATGGAGACACAGCTAGAGACCATGTGGGCTAGCTTGAGTGATACTGTTCCTTCTACTGACCTAGAAGCTGCCTCCAGAACAGTCTGAAGTCTGGACAATTGTCTGTGTCTAGAGTTACACTAATGACTTTCTGTCCACTAATTGCATCAGAGGAAGTTCAACAGTCTCAGCTACTATTCTGATTTCTGGTGAATGATTTGCAAGTGCAGGTGGCTTGCAAAAGACAAAAGATGTTTTCCTCAAAATGGTCAACACCTATGAAACTCTGTACAGGTTCGAAAACAGGAGGTTTCCCTTGATTATTCCTAAAAATCAAAATTGCTCAGGAATGAGAGGGAGTACATCATTACCTAAAAAAATGTTCACTGCTTTGAATACTTTACATTCCAGAATCCTAGATAATGATTTACAGTTCTTTCCATATACTCTATAACTTGAAGTAGAATATCTTCAAAAGAAATTTTCATAATTAATCATTGTTTTCTTTATAGATACACCATCAATATTTTCATTATATCTTTTTATTTACATATTTTTAATACAGGTAATTGCAGATTACCTCTGGAAGTTGGGGAATGCTATGCCTATCTGTGGTTCCATGTTAGTAAAACAAATTTGGTTAAACCAAGGGAGTGGTCCATGGCACAAATCTCCCTCTAGAAAACATTATTTTTAAAATGTTAACATTATTAAGTATTTGCTGTGTAGCTTCAACTCTCCCTACCTCTTCTCCTGAGACAAGCCTGAAGGAGCAGGCCCCATATGCATCAGGCCAGCCTCGTAGCAGAGAGAAAAGACCAACAGAGAAATCCCTTAACGTCTGTTGAAGATTTGCCTGGAAGCAAAATATATCCCTTTTATTCACATTTCATTGGCCAAAGTAAGCCATATGAAAAAGCCAGTGGAGTGGGAAATTATAATCTGCTCACCAAGAAGAGGGAAGGAGAAAATTGTATGGAACAATAATACGATGTAAAAGACTTTATATTACTCTAATGGGCCCCTGTCTTTTCCTTGCTGGCATTATCTTCCTTCTTTCTGGCAAGTTCTAATCCAGTGATCTCTCACCTCGCAGCCACACTCCTCAACTTGCCTCACCCTATTTTGTTTTTATTCCCCCATGTCCTCAGCCTCAAGCATCCCTTCTTAAACACCTTGAATTTGTATAATAAAATAATTTATCCGTATAAAGGCTAGTAATGGCTCAGAATAAAATCCCTTTTAGATAAAATTTGTTGTATAGATAGGTCTTTCAAAGTATCTCCAGAAATATTTCTAAACACTTGTTATGTATAAAATACCATGTTAGGTATTATACATAAAATTAATTTTCTTAAAAATCTACTAATTGGGCAGAAAAGACATAATGGACAAATGTTAAGTAAAATAAGAGATTTAAGTAACATATAGAGACAAAAAGAGATCTGTCAAAGAGCAGTGAATGATTAATTTTCAAGTACTTTTCACATGTGTCAATTGCTTCTGGGTATAAGACAAGAAGAGTTTATTAAGGGTTTTTTTCAATTAAAAATTAATTTTTAATTAAAAAACTGTTAACAAAATCAACAACAATACATCGTCATACAAATGTCTCCAGCTTTCCCTCACTGCCAACTAAAGCAAGTTTTGGCTTTGCACTGAGATTTTTCTTTTTTTTTTAACCTCTCTTGACCTATAATGAGAGTACTATCTTATCAGGCAAGCTCTTCCAGGGTTTATGGTACAGAATGGGAAAGAAAGAGGCATAGATAAAGATACATTGGATTAGGAATGAGCAAAACCTAATTTGGAAAATTTCGTGAAAGATACAAGAGTTGCTGTCTTTTGTGAGGGAAGCTAATTGAGAAAAAAAAAGTAACATATTAAGAAGTAATTTGCAAACTTTGTATTGGTCTTAACCAATTCAGGTTACTACTGCAGAATACCATAGACTGAGTAGCTTATAAAACAAACATTAATTTCTCAGACTTCTGGAGGCTGGAAATTCCAAAATCAATGTGCTGGCAGATCCAATGTCTGCTGAGGGCCTGCTGCAAACAGATGACTATCTTTTTGTTTCTCAAAGGGCAGAGAGCAGGGAAAGGGGGTTTGCACTCTTTCTTTTCTTATAGGGACACTAATCCCTTCAGGAGGGTTCACTCTCATGACCTAATTACCTCCCAGAGGCCCCATCTCCCCAAACCATCACATTAGGGCTTTAACATATACATTTTTGTGGGGACACAAACATTCAGTCCATAGCAGTATCCTTTTCCATTTGTTGAAGAAATGTAAATAAATACATTCTTATTTTGCCATTATTTTGGAATTAGACACTTCTTTAACTCTGGCATCACTCAGAGATTGGAACACATGGATTACAGCTTCTATAAAGTTACTAACATACATCTACTCAGCAAGAATATTTGCCAAGTGCACCTTGAAGGGCTTGGGTGCACAGTAGTAAGCAAAAGAAGCATAGTACCTGATCTCAGGAGGTCAGATCATAGCTAGTTCTCTTGGAATGAGAAGATTTCGAATGTGAAAAGAGTAGGGGAAAGCACTGAGAAATATTGAAAAAGGAAATACTTGGATCATCAGGTTTTTCAATGTTCCTCAAACTATACTATGAAGTCAGAAATGTACTCTCTGTAAAATTAATAGAGCCATCCCTATAAACCATTTATTAAGTGTATTTTATATGCCCGGCAATTTCCTATGTACTTTACTTGGACGAACTTATTTTATTCATAGGATATTAGGTAGATATTTTAATATCATCCCCAGGTAATGAGTAAGCTGTGGATTGACTGACCCCTCTAGGTACCTGCTTAATAACTACAATATACTACCTTATGCTCTAATGAAGACCTTGGCAGTTTACTCCATTTTTTACCCAAATGTGATGTAGCTCCTTTCTGTCTCCACACTTGAGAAAGAGCTGACAGCACTGCATGTGTCATAAAAAGTTCAAGAAGCCTTTTTAATTTTAGATGACTCCTTCTCTCTTTATGTATCCCCACAAATGTCACTTCCAAATTTCTTCAGGAAGGAATTCTAGGGTTAGTTTGCTTTGCATCCAACTGAAGGAAACTGGAAAATGTGAAAATATTTAGGGCCAGCATTCTCTTTGTAAAACGTTTTTTGTTGTTGTTGTTGTGGGTTTTTTTGTTTGTTTGTTTTTGAGATGGAATCTTGGTCTGTCCCCCAGGCTAGAGTGTAGTGTGGCACTACTATCTCAGCTCACTGCAAGCTCCACCTCCCAAGTTCATGCCATTCTCCTGCCTCAGCCTCCCGAGTAGCTGGGACTACAGGTGCCCACCACCACGCGGGGCTAATTTTTTGTATTTTTAGTAGAGACAGGGTTTCACTGTATTAGCCAGAATGGTCTCGATTTCCTGACCTCATGATCCACCTGACTCAGCCTCCCAAAGTGCTGGGATTACAGGCATGAGCCACTGTGCCTGGCCTCCTGTAGAATGCTTTTAATCTCAAAGTTCCATGACCCTAATTTGTATGCTTTACTGTAATTTACATATATATATAAATTTACATATATATATATAAAATAGTCATTTAAGATAAACACAGTAAGGTAGATAAATTAAGAACTATAACCATTTGTTAAAAGAGTAACCATCCTCCAAGAAATTAAATGACTTGTCACCAAATCTATGCACAGGTAAGAAGTGGCCAAATCCAAGTCTTCATACCCTGGTCAAGTCCTCTTGCCTCCTACTGCACACCAAGTTCAAGGTCAGCTCATACTAATTGATGCCTTGGAGTTGCTGCCTAGGGCGTAGATTTTCTCAACTGCTCATTCTGTCCCCATCCTCTCCACAAGTTACATCAGGGCCATAAAAGCAATTACTGCTTGAGTGGAGTGGAAAACAGCAATTTTAAATGATTAGAAAAGGGAATCATTTTTTAAAATAATTACTATCATTATATTTTATTTGGGAGGAAGAGAGAGATAAATATATTGTGAATCAACAGAAACCTTGGCCCATGTTTCCTAAGCCTTATTTATCTGGAAGTTGTTTATCTCCCAGAGTTCTCCCTCAGAGGAAAGAATAATAATTATTCTTTAATTATAGCAGAAGTAAATTTTCTCTTCCAGTTCTAAAGCAAGATGACTCACAGCTCTTTATTTATTAAAAATAAAATGTCTTTCAGAGAAAAATATTTTTCA
Organism: Piliocolobus tephrosceles; assembly: GCF_002776525.5. Lineage (NCBI taxonomy): Eukaryota > Metazoa > Chordata > Mammalia > Primates > Cercopithecidae > Piliocolobus > Piliocolobus tephrosceles. The sequence continues at coordinate 40,088,522 of NC_045451.1, forward strand.
AAACCAGAGTGAACGGGCTCCAGACTTCCATCTGGGATGTTCACTGACAACAGAGCCATTTTCACCTGACATTACTCACCAGTGGGTAATGTTCACACCTGTGCAAAGTGTAGTCAAGAGATGCATTTTCCTACCGAGGCCATCCTGCTACTCAGAACTTCATGAGACAAAGACAACTTTTCTCTTAAGATGTTTCCAGCTGAGCTATCCAATTACTGGTGTGTATCTATCTTCTGAGCAATAGAGGGCCCATCAAAACATATCTGATTCCACAGTAAATCTCTTGTGTTGTTACTGCTGATGATTTAATTTTTGTTCACTCATCTAGGAACACTGGAACCTGGTCCCATAAACTATGTTTTCTCAATTTCTAACCCTAACAGCATTCCTCAGCCGCAGTTGATCTTCCAGTCCTGCTATTGTTCCCCAAGCTTCATCAGGAAGATTTAAAGTTCATCTAGACCCACTCTAGCTTTAAGTCTCCAGATTCAATACGAGAAAATCATGGTGATGTCACCTGTATTCATTTATAAGGAAATGAGACAAAGACTAAAAATAAAAACAGATTAGACAGAGAACCCTGATGGTGGATGTACTGCTCCCTGACCATCTCATGTGCAAGAATTATTGTGGTTGGTGTATTGTATTATACTGAAATTTTCTATATCCTCTTCTCATTGAAATGCAAACTCTGAGTCTAATGACACATGTCCCACCTGTCCAGCTGTCCGGCTTCCTGAAAGGGGTTGGAGGAACCCACAGGACAATAAAAGGAAAGCCAATGGACAGAGTTAGAACTGATGTAATAAAATTGCCTTTTAAATATGGATTCCAGAGCTGGCTGTGCTGGCCGATGCTTATAATCCCAGCAGGTTGGAAGGCCAAGGTGGGAAGATCATATGAGGCCAGAAGTTGGAGGCTGCAGTCAGCTATGATCACGATGCCACTGCACTCCATTCTGGACGACAGAGCAAGATGCTGTCAGAGAGAGAGAGAGAGAGACAAAGAGAGAGAGAGGAGAGAACAGAGAGAGAGAGGGGAAGGGAAGGCGGGAAGGCAGGAAGGAAGGTAGGTCAGTCAGCCCAGAATTTTATAGAATCTTTTTTTATGATCCATTAAGAAACAAGGTGGGGCCGTGTGTGTGTGTGTGTGTGTGTGAAGGCAAGAAAGCTCTTCATGTGGAAGAGCACAAGTGATGATTTCACAGTGCTAGGAAGAAAGGATTCTCAGACCAGCAGAACCAACATGCCATCAAATCTAGAAGTCTGCCCCTAGTACTTCAGAGTAAGTATTACTCACCTCAGAATACTACAAATACCACAGCGAAAGTGAATTGCTTTCTAATTTTAGAAAGTAGGATAAATATAAACACTCCTATGAAAGGTAATGTGTCATGTCATTAACGTCTTAGTGTGAATTAATTTAAACAAAGAGAAAGAGGCATGTGTGAAAGAGTGTGAAGAGAGGAGTTACAGAAAGCGCAGCTGCTGGACAGTTTGAATCAATGTATGTTTTACCAAAGTCATGGCCTGGCCAAAGACATGGGCACCCTCTGCTCCCAAACCAGCACCACACACATCTTGCACAGTACATGACACACGTCTTTGTTCAAATCCTTATCTAATAATCAAAATTTTGGTAGCTGAGAGCTTTTGCCTTGAAAAAAAGAATGTTTACAATACTGATCTTGTGATCTGTGCCAGTTCTAATTTTAACAGCATTTTCTGAGAATAGAAAAAACACTCTATTTCATTTTCTCCCTTGACCTACTTTAGCATATTCTGCCCCACTTAATATTTTCTATCCTTCACATTCTCCCTCCTGCATGTTACACAAAGAGAGGCTGAGCTGGAGAAAATAAGCTGCATTTGTCTTCTGCTTCCTCCCTAAAGAGGGGTATAGAAACCTGAATGCATTCATTGATCACACCTCCTGCTATGCCCAGACTGGCCTGCACAGGGTGCCCATCTTACAGAAAAGCTCCTGTGAATCAGGAAGACACAGAAAGGAATTTCAAATTACCCACTCTCCACCATTGTCCTTACATTACACATTGTCCTGAGATTACACATTATATCCTTAGATTATGATTACACATCAACCTTAGATTACAGCTGAGTAATCTAATAAACCAACCTACTGAAATATGACAAAGTGAGCCAATTATTTCTAAGATATCTGTCACAGAACAAGCAGCCCTTTATTGCTTACTCACTTATTTTGCTTGTGGCCTAGCAAAGTATTGCTTGTGGACCAGCAGCATTGGTATCACCCAGGAACTTGTTAGAACTACAGGCTCTCAGGCTTAGGCTGACCTCATCAGAGCCTACATTTTAACAAGCCCCTCACATGATTCATTTGTACATTACAGTTTGAGAAGCCTTGGCCAAGTTGCTCATTAAAACCTTGCTGTTCCTGACTGCCTCAATGAAAAAGTTACTTACCAGAGTGTTCCAGGGAGCCACTTAGTGACAAAAGCAAGTTCATCCTACTGTGGACCCCCATCAGACACATCAGAAGGAGAGAACTCTGGGTCTTATTATTCTAACTCATGGAGGTTGCTTAACTTCTGACTTGACAGACAAGGAACCTCTTCAGAGGCCTTCAACTTACCCACCAGGGGTTACCCTGGTTGGTTTATCTGTGAGACCTAGCCTGGATAAACATACGTACTCCCTATCCCTTTACAAATGGAAGTCCGACACTTTGTGATAAAGAAAATTATTTTCCAACTATTAAACAAACAATAGCCACTATTTTTGTTGGCTACTCGCTTTGGGAGAAGGCACTTCAATAGATTGTTGTTCTATACTCCTGAGATTTTTCCTGCTGCTGAAATTTTGTTGACATCTTGTAATTATGATCTTTTTAATATTACAGGGAGAAAGAGAAATGAAAATAAAATAGCTACATTATGCTGAGCTCAGACAGATAGAAGAAATAAAATCAAGACCTATCATATTTAGAGGAAAAAAGGTAACAAATGTGGAATTTCCAGGAATTCCTAGGGGAGAAGGGTCCTAATACAAATTGCCACTTCTTTAATGGATACAAAAGACATGAAAAATGTCCCTTTGGTCTTAAAGAAGGCTGGCTCCTGGTTCATGAGAGCTTCCACTGCCTGCACTAGTTGGTGATCACTGCCAGAATACATATAAAAATGCATGCAGTCAAACTGTTAATTTTATTCCTGGTGTATTAGTCAGGGTTCTCTAGAGGGACAGAACTAATGGAATGTGTGTGGGTATGTGTGTGTGTGTGTGTGTGTGTGTGTGTGTGTATACATATATATATAAAGGGGAGTTTATTAAGTACTGATTCACACATTCATAAGGTTACACAATAGGCCATCTGCAGACTTAAGAGCAAGAAGAGCCAGTACGAGCTCCAAAACTGAAGAACTTGGAGTCCAATGTTCGAGGGGAGGGAGCATCCAGCATGGGAGAAAGATGTAGGCTGGGAGGCTAGACCGGTCTCTCCTTTCACATTTTTCTCTCTGCTTATATTCTCACTGTGCTGGTAGCTGATTAGATGGTGTCCACCCAGATTAAGGGTGGGTCTGCCTTTCCCATCCATTGACTTACATGTTAATCTCCTTTGACAACACCCTTATAGACAAACCCAGGATCAATACTTTGTATCCTTCAATCCAATCAAGTAGACACTCAGTATTAACCATCACGGTTGGTTTTGGTGACTTTGGAGCATGTCATATTTTTTCTTGTCACGTATACGTCCTGGTAGTTGCTGTATATTTTTTAAGTGATCTCACCCTAATCATACATTCTATCTTCCAACTTTCTCCACTGTTCAGAAATATTATCAAAAGATTTAATATATAAGATTTGTTGTGTGTATTCTGCTTCTTCCCTTATTATCAACAGCGACCTCATTCTCTTCTCTCTTTTATATTACAGGCACACTTTACCTCTGAAATGTCAGGTGTTCCATGATATTTCTCCTCTGGGAAAGGTGATATGGGGCTGTTTTTTCCTGCAACCTGCTTGAGCTATAAGCGTCAAAAGGTAACAAAAGTAGGGTTCCTCTCCAAGGTCTCCAGCTTTGGAAGCTCTGATACATCCTCAATGTTCTCCTTTCTCATCCCTGAAATCCTATTTGTGGTCAGCCCCTGCTCACTTTTCCTTAATCATGGCCACCTCTCTCAACCTTACCTCCTGGTTGCAGGCTGGGTTCCCTGGGAAACAGATTCTACTTTGAGATTTGCATTATGGAAGTTGATTGACAAGTATTCTTGAAAACAACATCCATGAAGGAGCGAGAGAAAAAAAAATTGGGGAGAGAAAGCAGTTGCACCATGGATATACTTGCAATAGAGGCTCCAGCTGACCCTATAGGGGGCTTGGTGTTGGAATGATCCAAGAGAAAAATCCTGAAAAGAGAAAAGGAGCCTTTCGACCTAGTCTCGACCAGTCATTGAATGCAAACTCACATAGAGGCGAATATAACATTTAACAAGTCAGTTCTCTTCAGCAGAGGGCAGTTTTGGGAAAGAGACCTATCTGTGAGCTAGCAAGAGTTATCATTCCCAGGACCTGTTTATAGAAATGAGTGTCTTGGTCCTGAAGGGAAGTCTGAGAGGTCCACCACAATATCCATTACACTTGCAAATTTTCAAATTATTGCTGATAGAAAAATATTCTACAATGAGCTTTACAGAAGTCTTACAAAAAAAAAAAAAGACCCCAGTTTAAATATTTGAATTACATTGTTTCTCCACCACCACTTAGAGGAACTAAAATTCCTGCTGCACTCTGTGAATACCAGCTATGGCATTTCAAAAAGAAAAAGAAAAAAGCAAGTAAAATGACACACAAAGTAGAATTTTTACCCTTACGGCTCTGTATCTGAACAGCAGATATATATTTTCCAGGAGCATTTCACTGGTCAAATGTCGTCAAAACAATTTCCAAGTCAACCTGCCCTCATTAGTTCTCTGAGCTCTTGATTACAAATTTATAAGAGGCCTGCCCTAGATAATCAGAGAGCCCCTTCAAGATGGCCATCGTCTTGGCCCTCAGCATTTCCCACTGGGAACATTAGAAGCTTTCCCATCAACCAAAATAAACAACTCCTTTCATGAATAGACCCTATGAAGGTCTTATAAATCACAGCTGTCAAAAATGTCGCTAGCATTGCAGAAGACAGAAATCAATCTAAAATTCATTAGTTTCCCTGACAAGAGCCTAATCGCATATTGTTTAATACCAACCATGGCACCTCAGGTAGAACAGGAAGCTGCAAGAGATCATCCTGGTTTCTCGTGACAGAAATGTTCAAAGTTTATGGCTTAATCTGGCCTTTCAACCATTCCTATTCTGTGGGCAGAAACCTTTGCCCGCCCTGCGTAAGGTCAACTTGCCTGTGGTATGATGCAGGAATCACTCTGATGTTGTCACCATATTTCACAGCTATTAGTGTTATGGTTGGGTGGGTTGCAGTATTTCAGGTAAAAAGGACACAGACGTTGCAGCCTAAGTGAAGTGCTCTGAATATGCAGTGAGTCAAGGCTCAAACATAGCTGCACCATCATCAGAAACACTCCCACAAGCCAAGGGTTAGCAAGAACACCCCCTTTCCCTCTTCCTCTTCACATAACCCCTGATGTGAGAGCTCTTTTGTGACCGTATCGCTCCTTTGAGGCTTCCCTAGTTTATTTTAATCAGATCTCATCTATGTAAAATATTCAAGATTAGGAGTGATATTCAGGATTAGCATGGGACAGAGGAGTCTAGAGACAGATAGGTAGTGCTATCACACAGGACACAGTCTCTTGAACATAGAAAATGGTTCAGGCCATACAAGAGCTCCACCAACCTGCAAACATTACTCTGGCCAGGCTAGTCTCCTAATGTTCTCCCAACTCATGTACACATTCAATGACTCTTCTCTTTCCTTATGCCACTGGAATGACTTGGATTCTTTACTGACTGTCCAATGTCTTTTGGGGCATAAAGTCCTCAGGGAACTTTATTCTTATTCATATTAATGTATTCCATCAATGTCCTCCCAGGTTCTTATTGTCTGCGCACCTAAGGGCACTTAATCCTGCCTTGTATTGTGACTATCTTTTTACAAGCAAAGGCCTACATTTCCAAAAACCTTGTTAAAAACCAAACTTGCTGAATGTACTACTCATCTTGACCAAGAGTAGTGGAAATTTACCCAGTGAAGTATTACTACCATAAGACACTAGGTTAATAGGATTTATAGTTCACTCTGCCAGGTTTTTTTTTTTTGGGGGGGGGGGGAATGATTTATTTTTGACAAACGTTTTAATAAAGTATGATTATTTCATATTCCATAAAATATAGCACCACCTACATTAGTATACTAAAAATCTTAAGAGAGTAGAATTGTGGCCTGTACCTAAAAGTGTCCTCTTCCTTCACCTAATAAATACAATACATAAAACTCTACAAACATTTATCGTTTGCTACCAATTTTGATTAAAAAGTTAGAGCTGTCAAATTCTATTAAGATTTCACATCGCATCTTTAAATTGGATAAAGAAGAAACATAATGAAAAGTCATGGTGGCTTATTTTTATAAAATGAGAATGCAAGTTCATTAGAGGCTGTCTCCACATGGTATTTATTTGACTATTTTAATCTCCCATTCAAGTACTAACTAGGTCTGATTCTGCTTAGCTTCCAAAATCAAATGAGATCAAGTGCACTGAAGGTGGAATGGCCATAGACTTACA
>NC_045451.1:40095255-40098745 GCF_002776525.5 Piliocolobus tephrosceles
CCATAGACTTACACAGGGAAGGTGGAACGGCCATAGACTTACATAGGGAAGGTGGAACGGCCATAGACTTACACAGGGAACCATTATGTAAATATGTCGATTTACTTTATCAAACTAGGGGCTCAGTAGGCATTGAGAGTATGGTGTCCGGAAGCTTTGTTTTATGTGTGCTTGTGTTTGTGTGTGCCCATGTACCCATGTGGCAGAGGTGAGGTTGCTGTGTGAGGTTGTGAGGGATGCCAGGGTGTGGCCTGGGATCCATGGGAACCTGAGTAAGCAAGAAGTGCCAGGAAGCTTCTGCCTCTCAAAATTTCAGCCCTGTGCCCTCTATCAATAGAAACATACTTTTTCCTACTGGATCCCCTTTTTAAAAAAGTTACTTCTTATTTTATATTTCAATATTTTTGGGGGTACACGTGGTTTTTTGTTACATGAATAAGTTATTTAGTAGTGATTTCTGGAACTTTGGTGTATCCGTCACCCAAGTAGTGTACACTGTACCCAGTATGTAAGTCTTATATCCCTCATCCCCCTCCCACCCTTTCCCCCAAGTCCCCAAAGTCCATTACATTATTCGTATGCCTTCACATCCTTATAGCTTAGCTCCCAGTTATAAGTGAGAACATACAATATTTGGATTTTCATTCCTGAGTTACTTCACTTAGAATAATGGCTTCTAGTTCCAAGATCCATCCAAGTAGCTGCAAAATACATTATTTTATTCCTTCTTATGGCAGACTAGCCTAATGGTTTGTTTGTATTTTTTTTTTTTTTTTTTTTCTGATGGAATCTTGCCCTGTTGGCCAAGCTGGAATGCAGTGGCACGATCTCGGCTCACTGTAACCTCCGCCTCTGGGGTTAAAGTGATTCCTGCCTCAGCCTCCCAAGTAGCTGGGACTACAGGCACGTGCCACCACACCCAGCTAATTTTTTTTTTTTTTTTTTTTTTTGTATTTTTAGTAGAGATGGGGTTTCACCGTGTTAGCCAGGATGGTCTCTATCTGCTGACCTTGTCCTCTGCCCACCTTGGCTTCCCAAAGTGCTGGGATTACAGGCGTGAGCCACCAAGCCCAGCCTGGGTCCTCTTAAAAAAAAAAAAAATCCTGAAAAATTAAACACAATTTACTAATTGTAAGGACTACAGGCACTGTTCCTTCACAGTGGTGCCTAGATTCATGTTTAATTTAATAACCATTAATTAAAATCTTGGGGTTCTATCTTTAGAATTTTAGACACAATTAAGGAAAGTACAATTTGGAGTCATCTGGTTATTGAACAGACCTGGTGGGATGGACTTTAGGAAGGAATCTATGGGTGTGACAAAAGGTAAAATTGGGGGAGAGAGAGAGAGAGAGAAACTCAACTCAGAAAAAACAAAGACAATGTTAACCAGCTTTGTGTGTTCCTAGAAGTATTGTGTCTCTGAAAATTAAGGTGTGATAATTATTTTCTCTCTACTAAATTATTTTCCAAAGATTTTGAAATTTCTTTTAGAAGTCTTTGATTTTATCCTTTCCCAATATCCTTGGAAAGCAAAAAATCTTAGTGATGAAAAGAAACTGTGAGAGTTCATTGTATCAAGACCTCATCATCCCCCTCCTAGATGAAGTCCCATTTCAAACGCAACATTTGAGAGCTTGCAGTTAGAGTGAAGCACGCAGCCCTCCCGTTTCCACACACTGTGATTGGTGGTGGAGACAGACTCAGCAAATGACAGCCTGCCAGATGGTCTTCCAGCCTGTGTCTGAACACTTCATCGAAGAGGAACTTCCTACTTCATCAAGCAGCAGTCCCACTGTTGGACAGCTCTAATTGTCAGGAAATTCTTCAGTAACTTCCAACCTTCAGTTTTCAAAACCATACATCTGACTCTCACTAACATAATAATTCATCAAAGGTTGGATGATGGCTATGAGGTCTGTCTTCATCTGTCTTACATTTTTCTAGGCTAAACAGCTAAAATTCCATCTTTCCTCTAGATGACACTTTTTCCTGGATGCCTCTCCATAAATGGCTACAAAAATGTGCCCTTTTCTGTCACACTTCACCCAGAATTAAAGAGAGACAGAAAGACTTCAGATCAGATGTTATCTACAGTACAGGTATTCACTACAACATAAGTCATCATCCGGTGACATTTGTGTCTTTTTGTCTCACAAAACTCCTTAATGTTCTTTTCTGAAGAAACATCATTGTTTAGCTATTTTTTACATATTAGTCACTAATCATCCAAAGAGACTGTAAATATACACAGGCTAATTCAAAAAGTGAACACAAATGTTGAGGCTACTTCAAATGGATTCTTTGTTTCCCCTTAAATAATTTTTACTGGAGATGAAATTTCCAATTGGTGACTTGAATTAATTCTTGAATTTCTAGTTGCAAAACAAAACATGGGGAAATAGAAATAATAATGTCATTCATTGGTGAGCTATTGTTTTCTTCCTCTTCAAAGTATTTTCAAACATAGACTAATTTATGATTTTACCTAATTGGGTATTTTTGCCTAAGGAAATAATTAAAAGAGCTACTTTTTAAGTAGATCAGAGGCTTCACAGAAGAAAATTGCACTTTTTTTTTTTAACTCTTATTCCTGCTGATGCTTCATTTTTGAGTTTCCATTAGAACTGTTTTCTTTGTTTTTAAGTGAATGAGACATGAATCACTTATCTTTATACTCATTCCAGGATGGCTCTAAATAATTTTTTTTATCACTGCAAGATGCAAGAGAAAAAAAAATCTTAAAAAATGACATGTCTTCTTTGTTCCCACTCATCCTTATCTCCCTAAATCTATGCTTTCTTCTACTTCCATTAGAAACACTTTCCTGTCTCCTATTTTCCACACAAATCCTGATCTCTCTTCCACACCCAGGTACAGCTCAAGTCCCTTTTCCTAAAGAACACCTTCCCTAACTTCCAGTCCTTGGACATCTATGGTTGGATTGATCTCATGTCAATGAGACAGTATTCAACGGTATCCCCTCCAGGCACAGAGCTGACTGAAGAATGAATGCCCCATATGCCGACTTTATAAAGACACACAGGATAATAATATATATAATTTTTAACAGACACATAGGAAGATTGCTCTATAATTAAAGGTGCTCACACTAAGAAGCATAAATAATAAAAAAGCAATAAGACATGTTTCATCAATTATATGGGCAATGATAAAAATTTTGATAGTAAGGCCGGGCGCGGTGGCTCAAGCCTGTAATCCCAGCACTTTGGGAGGCCGAGACGGGCGGATCACGAGGTCAGGAGATCGAGACCATCCTGGCTAACACGGTGAAACCCCGTCTCTACTAAAAATGCAAAAAAATTAGCCGGGCGTGGCGGCGAGCGCTTGTAGTCCCAGCTGCTTGGGAGGCTGAGGCAGGAGAATGGCGTGAACCCGGGAGGCGGAGCTTGCAGTGAGCCGGGATCGCGCCATTGCACTCCAGCCTGGGCGACTGAGCGAGACTCCGTCTCAAAAAAAAAAAAAAAAA
>NC_045451.1:40098845-40262653 GCF_002776525.5 Piliocolobus tephrosceles
AAAAAAAAAAAAAAAAAAAAAAAAAAAAATTTGATAGTAAAGTATTAGTATATGGGCTGGTGGGCTCTGAGAAAAACAAACAAATTTAAAATTCATGTAGTCAGTGGCAAACAGTATAGACAAAATTCCTGCTTCCACAAAGCTTCCTATCCAGTTGGGACAGGGAAGAAGAGTGTGGTATGGAAACTAAACATATTTGTTTTAAATCATGTGTTTTTATACGAGGAATTTAGCTTTTAAAAAATACTTTCTCTTGTCTTCTGTTGAGAAAGGTGTTCCTTAGGACACTCAGAAAGAAGAGATTGGGGAAGAACTTCGTTGTAGCCAGGGCCAGTTGAAAAGATTGCTAAGTATAACTTCGTTGAGTTGTGGAACCTACTAAAAGCAGACTGATAGACCCTTTCTTATAATGTGTACTCCTCTCCCACCAGGCACTTTGTAGTTTAACCAGGTAACTCCTGAAGGACAGGAGACAGAACTTTTTCATTTATAGCCCTCACAGTGCCCAGCCCAGGCACAGGTACCATGTAGGTATGCAGTAAGTACTCAACGATTGCTTACATACTTAACAAAAACCTGTAAACTTCATTCCAATAATACTACACGTTCCTACATTGTTTATATTTTTCCTCTTCTCTCAGTCAATTGGTTACATTTTGTTTTTGTATCTCTTGGTCCACCTGCATTAGAATAATTTTATCTGCTTTATTCAGAAGCACTTTTCTTGTGGGGGAAGAAAGTTCTTATTTGCTGCTGATGGAACCAATGCTGTAGTCACAGGCAAGATTCAAGTCTAACTGTGCACTCAGCACTGCTATGGAGTCGGGATCCTGCTCTGTGTCACTCACCTCAGGACAGCCCTTCTGCAGTATTAGCAAGTTCTGTTCACCTCTAGGTGTTTACATAATTGGATTTGTTTCATCATGTCACGTCTCCTTACCTTTCAAAACATAACTCTTGCTGGGCATAGTGGCATGCATCTGTAATGCCAGCTATTGAGGCTAAGGTGGGAGGATTGCTTGAGCCCCGGAGTTCAGGGCTTCAGTGAGCTATGATCATGCTACTGCACTCCAACCTGGGCAACAGAGTCAGACCTCATCTCTAAATAAACCAATAAATCTGTAAATAATAAATCATAAATAAATAAATGTAAGTCTGCTGTGACCTCCTCCACAAAGCCTTCTCCCTCCCTTTCCGGCAGAACTGACTTGCCTGCTTTCTCTGGCCCCACGTACTTGGCACCTTACATTGCAGTTCTCTGTGTATGTGTCTGATCGGCCCACTCTTCACAGACACCTTCTCCTATTCATTTTTTAATTCCCCCATACTTGGCAAAGATTGAGCACTCAACTGATGAACCAAACTAAGTTGAACTATACTGAAGGGAAGCCAATGAGTATATACCTGTGATATTTTAATACTGTATTAGGCTTGCTCATCTCCAGAATAAACAAGAGATTGTGAGCAGGGTGGTCAGCATAGATGTGAGTTTTTGGAAAACTGCTGGTATCAGTAAAAGTAGGATAATTCCAGATTGTCTGTCTCCCTTTTTCTCTTCTATCTCCTTTTTTCCTTTACCTCTTCCCTCACAAAAATGACTGCCCTCAAAGGAAACAAAAGTCAATGTTCCAAATGTTCTTTGGCCACTGAACATTTGGAAATATTAAGTTTTCAAAATACAAGGCAAAAAAACAGCAAAACACACAAGCAAGCAAGCAAACACACAAACAAAAAATGCCTAGCTCTAATGTCTTAACATTTACCGGTAAATTTTGAGATAAGTGATTCCATTTCTTCATGGAAAAAAGTGTTCCAAACACTTTTGCATACACACGATTTTGTCATCATTTTTATGAGTAACAAATAAGTTTGTGAGGTGGTTTGACTTTTCTTCATTTCATTAAACAAATTCCCTGGTTGTCCTTCCAATTGGAATACAGCTGTTATGCTAACACTGAAAATATTAAACATTAATAAAGTACTTGCCAGAAAAAAATGCTATTTCCATTATTTTTCTCATCCTGAGTTTATTTCTAATAACATTTCTCTGGAAACATCTTTCTATCTCCCGTCAAGTGTGCGATATAATAGCAGCCAGAGTGCTGCATATTTTTCAGCAGGTCTTGGCTCTGCCCTGTGATCTGATAGCAGGAGTGGAGATTCTTATTGCAAGTTACCTGGGAATATTACCTTATGGAGGCAGATTTAGTAGCACATCTTCCACTTTGCACAGTGCATCCGAAAATTCCCATGACTCTAACTTGAGTACATTACAGATTCAATCTGAGTGGTTCCCTATCATTTTCACTTATAATGCAATATCCTATGGCTTTATTTTGTAATGTGTCTTTGAGAGCAAAATTCAGCATTTTAAGTCCTCTACAAAGTTAAACAATACTGTTAGAAAACTAAACAGAAGCAATGGGAGGGAAAATCTGAGTATATAAGAGCAGGGGAAATGGGATAATTCCAAAGCATATTTTAAAAGACACACAGGCTTTCAGACAGGGCATGCCTCTTAAACTCATACAAAATTGTAAAGTATAAAAATGTTGACTTCTGTGCTCCTCTCCCATCACTTTTGCATTATTGCAGATTTCACACCCACCCCAAACCCACCCCAGGATACCCAAATTTCTTTTGCTGAAAAGTTTTCTTTCCCCCTTTTGCATAAATGAACTGATAAGGCTGTTGAGACTGAGGTAAAACAACTGCATTCTATACCCTTTTCAGGGCATTCAAATTTACAAGAGAGGTAGGAGAGGGCAGTGGATTTCCAGGAAATGAATTATTAATGTTAGAAGTCCATATAGTAGTGTGGAGAGGGCCTCTGAACCAGGAAGTTTTCTAGGACTCTTAAATCACATCACAAAGGCAACTCAATTTTTTTCCTCTGAGATCACACAATCCTCATTCTTACTTTTTACAATAGAACACTGAGGTTCTGAGATTTTATTTTCCTAAAGTCATATGGCTTGACCCAAACCGCCACATTCTTTGATCCTTAATATTATATCACTTCTCTATTTGTAGTACTAAAATATCTAAGCATAGTTTCCTGTCTTGGTCAGTCCAAAACAGGACATTTTCCTTGCTCATTGATCCTCCCACACAGTGGCCTGCCTAGATGGGCTTTTCTACTGTGGCTAGAGTTAGAACTGCAGATTGGCCTGAGTCTATATTGACATCCAAGGCATACCCAGAAAGCATGTTTTCCTTTTTAATAAAGTCCTATAATAAACTTTAAGCATTTACTCTTCTTCAAAGTGGTTTCAGGCAGAATGGCCCTATGAGGCAAGTCAATTTCATCATGTGATTTTTTTTTTCTTACTTTATTTTAAAAGGAGTCACACATCCTCCCTAAGGGATGTGAAAATTATCCAATAAAATGTTTAATGTTAAAAGAAAACCAATGAGGCTATCACCGGCTCTAAGCAAAGATACTGTTGTGCCTACTGAAAACTTTCTGTAAACTCTCTGCTGAAGCCTTCAGCAGGAGGCAGAGGCAGATAATTGAGCTGGAATCTTCTACCTCAGTCTCCAGCCGCATTCACTGATTCATTTTCTAAATGGCTTAACTCAAAAAGAAAAACACTGGAATGAGCAACACTAATGTTCTTAAAATCAAAAAACTTCCTTATTAATATCCAATTGGACAAATTAAAAGCACTAAGAAAAAACTCATCCTGTTTAATGCAGTAGAAGGGATACTATCAATAGACGTGCAATGATGTACTAGACATCACCAGAGATCAGAGTTAATAAGATCAAGTCGTGAAGTGAAAAACAGCCATCATGTAGCAACTCTTCTTGTTCTAGTCAAGGGAGCTTGGCAATTCAAAACAACCATCTTAATTCCTTCCAACTGTCTGGATAGAGACCTTTTGAAAACCAAACTTAAGCCAAAATTCGAAGGAGAAACTCAAAGGTTGAAAGCTGACAACTGGCCTCCATATTCCAGCCCCGGAACTGGGGAAAAGTCCAGGTTAAGAATTGATGGTGGAGCCAGTAGCAAAGTAGGACTTACCTCTTGTGATGTCAGAGTCCATCATTAATCCCTTACTTGCCAGAACAATCAGTCTTTTAGGACTAAGACATTCTAAAAAGAAAGTTTTTCCTCTTCCACCATTCCAGTAATGCCCAAAAGCCACTTAAACTTTATTTTATAAATTTGTATAGAAGGAAACTCTTCACTCATCTCCATTAAAATACACATTCAGAGATAGCTTTGAATTTGCTTCTCTCTAATGAGCCCATCTAAGTGCTCTGAAGAATACAGGAGAAATCAAGACATAGTCACCACCCTTGAGAAACTTACAATTTGCCGGGCGCGGTGGCTCAAGCCTGTAATCCCAGCACTTTGGGAGGCCGAGACTGGCGGATCACGAGGTCAGGAGATCGAGACCATCCTGGCTAACCCGGTGAAACCCCGTCTCTACTAAAAAATACAAAAAAAAACTAGCCGGGCGAGGTGGCCGGCGCCTGTAGTCCCAGCTACTCCGGAGGCTGAGGCAGGAGAATGGCGTAAACCTGGGAGGCGGAGCTTGCAGTGAGCTGAGATCCGGCCACTGCACTCCAGCCCGGGAGACAGAGCCAGACTCCGTCTCAAAAAAAAAAAAAAAAAAAAAAAGAGAGAAACTTACAATTTAGTTGGTAATCAAAGATTAATAAATTCACAATGAAGTTAATCAAATCCTTCTTCACAGATTGCCTGAGGAAATGTCTGTCACCCTTCTAGGTACCCTCAGCCTTTCTCACCCCTGTCTACTTGGTCTGCCTAATCTCATCTTTCTCATATTTCAAAATCCACATCTTTCAAAATGGAATCAAGTTAGACAACACATATGTCCTAAGAAATATTATATAAAACTTGGAAATACACGGAAAAAAGTCAAGCCCTTACAATCTTATACTAGAGCAACATCTAATAGGTGTTACCCAAAATTACTTAATTCTCTAAGATAACGGGTCTATTTTGATATAGAAGGTATTATTGTTACAATCCAGACATTCTTAAGTTACATGTTAATTTGTAGATTCCTGTCTGGTAGAGGCACAAATGATTTTTATCTAGTAGATAAGATTAAACTCAAAATTATAGTTGTGTTGCACTGAAATGGTGTTTCTAACTTAGCAAACTTAAGCATGCCCTTTCTTTATAAATATGTAAATATGTGTTGTGCAAATGCCTAATGAACCAGCTTTACTCTCCTGATTTTTTTCATAATTGAGTTAAATAAATATTTGACATGGATCTAGTCTTTATTTGTCTGAGTTAAGTTTTAACTTTTGTTAAATGTAAAATGATGGATGAACTACCATTGTTATGTTCACTGGTATGTTGTTTATAAAACCAAATACTAAGAAACAAATCAGTTATCTATCATTAGGGAATCAGTAAATAAATAACGATATACAGGAGATGGGTAACTTTCCAGTAATTTAAAATCATGATATTTATCTCTAATTATTACCATTAAAAAATTGATGATGTTGACAAAAGCAGCTTTCAGAAAAAAAACAGCATACTGGTATGATTCTCTTTTTAGTAAAATTGTATGAATGTATCTCTGTGTATACACATACGGAAAGATATCTAGAAGAGTATTCGCCAAGATATTTGCAATGATTGTCTCTGAGAAGTTGGGTTTTATACGACTTTTATAACCTTATTTGTATGTTTTCTTTGGACATTTATTTCTAGAAAAAGAAACTATTATATTTTGAAATTTTGTTGTTGTTGTTGTTGTTTTCTTGAGACAGGGTCTCACTCTTGCCCAGGCTGAGTGCAGTGGCACAATCAATCACGATTCACTGCAGCCTTGACCTACCAGGCTCAAGCCATCCTTTCACCTCAGTCTCCCTAGTAGCTGTGACTAGAGGCATGTACCACCATACCAGGCTAGTTTTTCATTTTTTGCAGAGACAAGGTCTCACTATGTTGCTGAGGCTTGCCTCGAACTTCTAGATCCTCCCACCTCAGCCTCCCAAAGTGCTGGGATTACAGATATGAGACACCACATCCAGCCTTGAAATTCTGAAAACACTCAACCCAAGAGTCGTTCTTTTTTTTAAGTTTGGAACGACATGCCTCTATTGACTACCTAGTCTATAACCTGATAGCTAGTCTAGGTCCTTCTAGCCCTTTATCTGTGTGTCTAGGCTATTAACTTTATACCTTGATGCTGGTAGGGTCCCTAGAGCTTGAGAAAAAGACTGCCCAAACTGACTCCGGCTTCTATAATATGGTCTGCTAGTTAAATTTGTAGCTGCTCCTCAGCAGGTAAGAGCACAGGCAGTAATCAATGACTGAAGTCTACTTTCTCTTGGGTACTGTGGTTGGGAACACTTTCATTCAATCACTCATAAAATATTTATTACACATCAACCATAAGACAGGCACTTGGCTGTGCTTTGGGGATTTGAGTGTGAGCAGGATGAAGTTGGTTCTTTCCATCACTGTATTACCCCATTCTCACACCGCTATAAAGAAACACCTGAAACTGGATAATTTATAAACAAAAGAGGCTTAATTGGCTCACAGTTCTGCAGGCTGTACAGATTCTGAAACTTACAATCAAGGCAGAAGACAAAGGGGAAGCAGATAATATTTTACATGGCCAGAGCAAGAGAAAGATAGTGGAGGTGCTACACATTTTTAAACAACTACATCTCACAGGCACTCACTCACCATCACAAGAGCAGCACTGACGGTAACTCTGCCCCCATGATCCAATCACCTGCCACACAGCCCCAACACTGGGGATTACAATTTGACATGAGATGTGCATGGGGACACAGATCCAAACCATATCCATCACTAAGCTTAAAGTCCCGATGTAAGTCCTGAGAATGATGGTTTCCTCAGTAATTACAAGGGCTCCACAGGATCAAAGAACAGGCTGCTTTCTACTAATGGGTTTTACCCCTGGAGGACAGTCAACCAAGCCATTTTCTAATCCCCATGAACATCTCATGACCCAGATTTTTCCTCCCTTTCTCTGGTTTTATTACTGAGTTCCAATATTACCTCTCACCTGAGATACTTTATTAAGGGTTTGTAGGCTCAGAGAGACAAATCTGTAACATACATTCACCTGCCACCCCTCTCACCTTAGGCTAGTCAGGATGTACTAATTCCTTCCACGCTGAGAGTTTCCTGAAGGAACTCATTGTCTGCATCAGTAGAACAAACACTTTCAGTTGTTTTTAAAGACACATTTGTAATGAAACAACTTCATGCTTCCTCCCATGTTGGTCATTTGTGATCAACACGCTTTTCAAGAAAGTGGTAATGAAGAATAGACTTTGTGGTCAAGCAAGACAGTAAAGTGAACTAAATTGTTTAGGGGTCAAGTAAAACTTATGACTCGGGTTTTGTTAATATTCAGCAATGACCTATGAATTTATGCTAATAATTCATTGAGCCACAAAACCTATGCAAGATAAAGTGATGCTGATCATCTATCTCCCCATATGAACATGCAAACCCTTCTTGATAGTGCAAATCAGAATCATTAAGGCAAAAACCTACAAGTGATCCTTGACATCTTTCTCCTTCCCAAGACTCTGTTACCAAGTCCTCTTGATTTTCTTCCTGGACATCTCTTTTTTCCCTCTCCAAGACCACAACACTGGTCCAAGATACCTTTTCCTTATCACTCACCTGGACCACAAAAATAAACTAGTAACTGATTCTAAGAAAAGTCTTCTTAGATCCCTCTTATCTGTTCTGCTAAATGAACATAAGATTATATCTCCATCCATATAAAACCATGAAAGACCTTTCTGAAGCTGTTAGGCAAAGGCCACAATCCTTAACATGGCCTGCAAGGTTCTGCAATTGTCTGCCCCAGACCACTGCCAATTCAAATTCATACATGTCCCTACCCCAATCCTAGTCCTGTGACATCAAGGTTTTTTTGTTCTTGACCTCAAAGAACCATGTTCTGGCCCTCCCAAGTTTTGGGATCAAGTAATAATTACATGTAGTTCTTTCTTATTGGCTTCCTGATAGTGTTTTTATTCATTTAATTTGATACCTGGCATTTAGGAGATGCTCATTAAATATTTGCTTAATTGATCAATGACTAGAAGAATAAGTGGGTATGCCTATTGAGTTTTAAAATGGCAGACTTAAATATTTAATGCATTTATATTATTACACTCTCTTCCATTGTATCATAAAATCCATTAAACATTTCTGAATGAAATTCCCTTTGGAAACTTGAATTTCTGTTCTGTTTTATATGTACATTGTATTCAGTGTGACTATATACTAGGAAGACCTATTTCACAAATCAACATGATACATAGACTTATTACTCAGAGTGAAAACACTTTTGTGACAGGGACAGTTCTGCTGTATTCTAAATTTTTTGAAATGTGCCAATTCCAAAAAAGATGGTATAAAATATCCACCAATGTTAATTACCAAGTAGTTAAATTCAATAAAAACCTTTATCCAGAGAGGAGGGAGGGCAAAATGGTCAACTAGACATAACCAGGTGGAACAGCTATCACGGAGGGACTAAGATGACTGGTATACTCCTAACAGATCTGCAGAGGGAAGGTATCAAGAGCAAACAGAGGGAAGGCATAGAAGCTGAGCAGAAGCAGGAGAAAGCTGGGAATCCTACACAGGGCTATTGCACACCTGGACTTGTTCCTGACCCCCCAACAGCTTTGGGGAATGATTGAGTCAAACTGGCAAGGAGCAACCCACTCTCACCACAGGCCTCTGGAACCCCAGCAGGAGGAGATTCCTCCATCACCACAGGCACTCAAGTTGGCAGAATTAGCTATTTAGAGAAGTCATAGGGGGAGCAAGTCAGCTGATGTGGAGCCCAGAGCATTTGGTGCAGGAGTATTTGCAGCAGTACATGGTCAGGGATGGCCATCCTTCTAGACTTGACTTCCTCCCATAGAAGATTTTAGCCCTAGGGAAATGTCAGGCCTGAACTCTTCAGGGTGGTCTTGCCCATCAGACAGGGCTGGTTTGATCTGAGTGCTCTTTGGTCTTCTGGTCTCTCCTCGGGCCCAGCCTGACCACATCTGCTAGCATGGCAGCCATGTGTGCCCTGAGGTTGTGTATCATAGCATCTGCACTGGCAGACTGTGCTTGATGGGTGGAAAGTGCCAGTGGGGCAGCCCCCATCGTCATGCACCAACCTGCATGCTCCTTCCCCACACTGCAGCTTCCCACTCACCCCACCCTGCATTCATGACAAGTCCCCACAATGCTTTGGTTGCACATCTCTGTACAGGCAGGTGTTGCTTTCCTTGTCCAACCACTGTGCAAGTATGTGTGCACACCACTCTACCACTGCTGCAGTGAAAGTGCAGCCCACCTCCATCCTTCCCCAAATGTCATTGCAGATGGAGACTTGATGGGCACACAGCCAGCCAGCCCTGCCCACTCCAGTGGCCCAATCTTGCACTGACACTGCCACAGTAGTGAAACTAGGTGCAGAGAACAGTGAATCCTCCCCTGCACTGAGCAATCACTCCTGCTTGCAGCAAACAGAGAAGGCACAGAGACCTGCACCAGACAGCATCCTACCCCCAAGCCATCACCACCACCAGCATGATCATGCACACAGTTGCCACAGTCCGCCGCCCTGCAAAGCTGCATTGCCTCTGTCACTGTGGTGAACAGCTGCAGGGAGGCAGGCACCCCAGCACTCATGAGCACCCTGCTGCAGCTGACAAATGTGCAACCCACTGCACTGCTGTTACCATGGCTGTTGGCAGGTGTGAATGAGAATGAATCCTGTAGTCACCACACCACACTACAATACACTTTGGCTGATACCACCCATCAGAGTGTAGTAACCAGAGGTTTGAAGGCACATTGGTCCCCCCAGCACAGTGGATTTCTAATGTTGAGGAGCAAGAGAACAAAGCTGGGACCCAACACAAGTCCCCCAGAGTTAGAGGACACAGCTCAGGAGCTGGGAAGTGAGCATTGACCCCTTAAAATCTTCTAGAAATGAAGCCCCTCAGTTAAATTCACCTTATAAAACAATCAAATACTCAAGGTCATCAAATAAGATTTAAAAAAATATAAAAAAACCATCCAAAGGATAGCAACCTCTCAGACTGAAGGAACATAGACCCACAAAGATGATAAAGAACCAGTGCAAGAACCCTGACAACTCAAAAAGTCAGAGTGCCTTCTTTACTCCAAATGACCACATCACCTCTGCAGCAAGGGCTCTGAACTGGGCCAAGATGGCTGAAATGACAGACATAGAATTCAGAATATGGATAGGAATGAAGATCATTGAGCTATAGGAATACACTGAAATCCAATTCAAGGAAGCTAAGAATCATAATAAAACAATTCAGGAGCTGAGAGACAAATAGCCAGTACAGAGAAGAATGTAACCAACATGATAGAGCTGAAAGACATACCACAAGAATTTAATAATGCCATCACAAATATTAATAGCATAGTAGACCAAGTGGAGGACACAATCTCAGAGCTTGAAGACTGGCTTTCTGAAATGAGACAGTGAGACAAGTATAGAGAAAAAGAGACCAGGCATGGTGGCTCACTCCTGTAATCCCAGCACTTTGGGTACAAAAAAATTAGTTGGGCATGGTGGTGCCTGCCTGTAAACCCAGCTACTCAGGAGGCTGAGGCAGGAGAATCGCTTGAACTTGGGAGGCAGAGCCGAGATTGTGCCATTACACTCCAGCCTGGGTAACAGGGCAAGAACGTGTCTCAAAAAAAAAAAAAAAGAAAAGAAAGAAAGAAAGAAAGAGATAATAGAGAAAAAAGAATGAAAAGGAACCTCTGAAAAATATGAGATTATGTAAAGAGAACAAATCTACGTATCCCTGAAATAGATGGGGAGGGTGGAACCAACTTGGAAAACATATTTCAGGATATCATCCATGAGAATTTCCCCAACCTAGCTAGACATGCCAACATTCAAAATTGGGAAATGCAGAGAAGCCCAGTCAGATGCTTCACAAAATCATCCCCAAATCACATAATTATCAGATTCTCCAAGGTTGAAATGGAAGAAAAAATGTTAAAGGCAACTAGAGAGAAAGGTCAGGTTACTTGCAAAGGGAAGCCCATGAGGTTAACAGTGGACATTTCCACAGAAACCTCACAATCCAGAAGAGATTGAGGGCCAATATTCAACATTTTTAAAAAAACAAATTCTAATCCAGAATTTCATGTCCAGCCAAACTAAGTTTCATAAGAGAAGGATAAATAAGATCCTTTTCAGACAAATAAAAGCTGAAGGAATTTGTTGTCACCAGATCTGCTTTACTAGAGCTCCTGAAAGAAGCACCAAATATGGAAAGAAAAGACTGTTACCAGCCACTACAACAACACATGTAGTGCACAGACCAGTGACACCATGAAGCAACCACATAAACAAGTCTGCAAAATAACTAGCTAACATCATAGTGACAGCATCAAATCCATAAATATCAATACTAATCTTGAATATAAACAGGCTAACTGCCCCAATTAAGAGACACAGCGTGGCAAGCTGGATAAAGAACCAAGATCCACTAGTATGCTGTTTTCAAGAGCCCCATCTCACATGCAATAGCACACATAGTCTGAAAATAAAAGGATGGAGAAAAATCTACCAAGCAAATGAAAAACAGGGTAAAAAATGGAGGATTGCAATCCCAGCTTCAGACAAAACAGACTTTAAACCAACAAAGATCAAAAAGGACAAAGAAGGGCATTACATATTGATAATGGGTTCAATTCAACCTAACTATCCTAAATATACAAGCATACAACACAGGAGAACCCAAATTCAAAAAACAAGTTCTTAGAGACATTCAAAGAGACTTAGACTCCTACACAATAATAGTGGGAGACTTTAACACCCCATTGAAAATATTAGACAGATGATGGAGACAGAAAATTAACGCAGATATTCAAGACCTGAACTGAGTACTGGATCAAATGGGCCTAACAGATATACATAGAACTCTTCAACCCAAAACAATAGAATATGCTGTGATGGTTAATACTGAGTGTCAACTTGACTGGACTGAAGGATGCAAAGTATTGCTCCTGGGTGTGTCTGTGAGAGTATTGCCAAAGGAGATTAACATTTGAGTCAATGGACTGAGAGAGGATTGACACCCTCAATCTGGGTGTGTACCACCTAATCAGCTTCCAGCACACCTAGGATAAAAAGAGGTAGAGGAACATGGAAGGAACTAGACTGGCTGAGTCTGCCAGCCTTCATCTTTCTCCTGTGCTGGATGCTTCTTGCCTTTGAACATCAAACTCCAAGTTCTTCAGCTTTTGGATTTTTGGGCTTACACCAGAAGTTTGCCAGGGGTTCTTGGGCCTTTGACCACAGACTGAAGGCTATACTGTCAGCTTCCCTACTTTTGAGGTTTTGTGAGTTGGACTGGCTTCCTTGCTCCCTTGCTCTTCAGCTTATAGACAGGCTATTGTGGCACTTCACTTTGTGATCGTATGAGTACATACTTTTTAATAAAGTCCATTTTATATATACATCTATCCAATTATTCCTGTCCCTCTGGGGAACCCTGACTAATACATACGTATTCTTCTCATCACCACAGGGCACAAACTCTAAAATCAATAACATAGTCAGAAATAAAACACTCAGCAAATGCAAAAGAATTGAAATCATAACAAACAATCTCTTGGGTCAGAGCACAATCAAATTAAAAATCAGGACTAATAAATTCACTCAAAACCATACAATAATGTGGAAATTAAATAGCCTGCTTCTGAATCACTTTTAAGTAAATAATGAGATTAAGGCAGAAATCAGCAACTTGTTTTAATCTAATGAGAAAAAAAGATACCACATACCAGAATCTCTGGGACACAGCTAAGGCAGTGTTAAGACAGAAATTTATGGCACTAAATGCCCACATCAAAAAGTTACAAAGATCCCAATTTAACAATGTAACATCTCAACTAAAAGAACTAGAGAACCAAGAACAAACAAACCTCAAAGCTAGTAGAAGACAAAAAATAATCAAAATCAGAGCTGAACTGAGGTAAACTGGGACAGGAAAAACCATTCAAAATATCAACAATTCCAGGAACTGGTTTTTGTAAAAAATAATAATAATAATAATAAGATAGAGTGCTAGCTAGACTAATAAAGAAGAGAGAAGATCCAAATAAACACAATCAGAAACAAAGGTGATATTACCACTGACCTCCACAGAAATACAAACAACCATCACAGAATATTACAAACACTCCTATACACATAAACTAGAAAATATAGAAAAAATGGATAAATTCCTAGACACATATGCCCTCCCAAGACTGAACCAGGAAGAAATTAAATTCCTGAACAGACCAATAACAAATTCTTAAATTGAGGCAGTAATAAATAGCCTGTCACCACCATCCCCACAAAAAAAAAAAAAAAAGGAAAGCAAAGGAAAAAAGCCCAGAACCAAAACCAGAGAGATTCACAGCTGAATTCTACCAGAAGTACAAAGAGGAGCTGATACCATTTCTGCTAAAAGTATTTCAAAAAATTGAGGGAGAAGAGACTCTTCCTTAACTCACTCTATGAGGGCAGCATCATCCTGATACCAAAACCTTGCACAGACACAACAATAGCAACAAAATACTTCAAGTCCATATCCTTGATGAACATTTATGCAAAAATCCTCAACAAAATAGTCATAAACTGAATCCAGAAGCACATGAAAAAGCTTATTCACCATGATCAATAGGCTTTATTTCTGGCATGCAAGATTTGTTCAATATTCACAAATAAATATATATGATTCATCACATAAACAGAATTCAAAAAACACAGGATTATCTCAATCGATGCAGAAAAGAGTTTTAATAAAATTCAACACCCCATCATGTTAACAGGTCTCAATAAATTATATATTGAACGAATATAACTCAAACTAATAAGAGTGATCTATGACAAACCCAAAGCCAATATCATGCTGACTGGGCAGAAGCTAGAATCATTTCCCTTGAAAATTGACAGAAGACAAGGGTGCCCTCTCTCATCACTTCTATTCAACAATATAGTATTTGAGAAATCAGGCAAGAGAAAGAAATAACAGGCATCCAAATAGAAAGGAGGTCAAACTATCCCTGTTTGCAGATTACATGATCCTCTATCTAGAAAACCCCATAGTCTCAGCCTGAAAGCTTCTTGAGCTACCAAACAACTTCAGGAAAGTCTCAGGATACAAAATCAACGTGCAAAAAAATCACTAATATTCCTTTACACCAACAACAGTCAAGCCGAGAGCCAAATCAGAAACACAATCTCATTCACAATTGCCACAAAAAGAATAAAATAGCTAGGAATACAGCTAACTAAAGAGGTGAAAGATCTCTACAAGGAGAACTACAAAACACTGCTCAAGGAAATCAGAGATGATACAAAGGAATGGAAAAAAAATTCCATGCTCATGGATAGAAAGAATCAACATTGTTAAAATGGCCATACTGCCTAAAGCAATTTATAGACTTAGTGTTATTTCTTTTAAACTACCAATGACATTCCTCACAGAACTAGAAAAAGCTATATTAAAATTCATATGAAACAAAAAATGAGCCTGAATAGTCAATGTCATCCTAAGCAAAAAGAACAAAGTTGGAGGCATCACACTATCTGACTTCAAACTATACTGCAGGGCTATAGTAACCAAAACAGCATGGTACTGGTACAAAAACAGTCACATAGGCCATGGAACAGTATAGAGAACCAAGAAATAATGCCACATACCTTCAACTGTCTGATCTTTGACAAAGCTGACAAAAACAAGCAATGGGGAAAAGACTCCCTATTCAATTAATGGTCCTGGGATATCTGGCGAGCCATATGCAGAAGACTGAAACTGTATCCCTTCCTTTAACTCAAGATAGATTAAAGACTTAAATGTGAAACCCAAAACTATAAAAAACCCTGAAGACAACCTATGCAATACCATTCTCGATGTAGGAACAAGCTAAGATTTTATGACAAAGACACCAAAAAAACTGCAACAAAAGCAAAATTAATACATGGGATCTAATTAAACTAAAGAACTTCTGCACAACAAAATAAACTATCAACAAAGTGAACAACCTACAGAATGAGAGAACCTGACAAAGATCTAATATCCAGCATCTATAAGAACTTAAACTAATTTATAAGAAAAAAACAAATAACACCATTAAAAAGTGGGCAAAGGACATGAACAGACACTATTCAAAAGAAGACATGTATGTGGCCAAAAAGCATATGAACAAAAGCTTAACATCAGTGATCATTAGAGAAATGCAAATCAAAACCACAATGAAATACCATCTCACACCAGTTACAATGGCTACTATTAAAAAGTAAAAAATGACAGCTGCTGGCAAGGTTGCAGAGAAAAAGGAACAGTATGCTCTGTTAGTAAGAGTATAAATTAGTTCAACCATTGTGCTCCTCAAAGACGTAAAAACAGTGCTACCATTTGATCCAGCAGTCCCATTACTGGATCTGCATCCAAAGGAATATAAACTGTTTTATCATAAAGACACATGTACACATATGTTTATTGCAGCACTATTCACAATAGAAAAGTCATGAAATCAACCTAAATGCCCATCAATAGTAGACTGAATAAAGAAAATGTGATATATATACACCATGGAATACAAGCAGCCATAAAAAAGAGGCTGGGTGTGGTGGTACATGCCTGTAATTCCAGCGCCTTGGGAGGCCAAGGTGGGCAGATCACTTGAGGTCAGGAGTTTCAGACCAGCCTGGCCAATATGGTGAAACTCTGTGTCTACCAAAAATACAAAAAAAAAAAAAAAAATAGCCAGGTATAGTAGCACATGCCTGTAGTCCCAGCTACTTAGGAGGCTGGGACAAGAGAATCACTTGAACCCAGGAGGCAGAGGTTGTGGCAAGCCGAGATTGTTACACTGCACTCCAGCTTGGGTGACAATGCAAGACTCCGTCTTTAAAGAAAAAAAAAAAAAAAAAAAAAAAAGATGAGATTATGTCCCTTGCCAGAACATGGACAGAGCTGGAGGCCATTATCCTTAGCAAACCAATGCAGGAACAGAAAACAAAATACCACATGTTCTCATTTATAATTGGGAGCTAAATGATGAGAACACATGGACACATAGAGGGGAGTAACACAAACTGGGGCCCATTAGAGGTTGGAGGGTGGGAGGAGGGAGAGGATCAGAAAATAATGGATACTAGGCTTAACACGTGGGTGATGAAATAATCTGTGCAACAAACCTCCATGACACAAATTTACCTATATAACAAACCTGCACATGTACCCCTGAACTTGAAATAAACATTTAAAATAAAAAACAAAACACCTTTTTCCAGCCTCCAAAAAGACACAGGTAACCAATCTGGTGAATCATGTTCCTCAGAATTAAATAATTGAAGGAATGTTTGGCATTAAGTAGAGAAAGATCGCAAAGATGCTTCTCCAAATCAATGAACCATCCCTAATTTGGGCAACAGTAAATCACAAGATATTACATTTTCAGTACTTTGAATTAAGTATTTTTGTTGCTATACAACATTAACAAAATACCAAACAGAAGCATGGGGAGAAACTGTGTGCATCTGCACCAAGAAATTTCAAAAACTTGGACCTTACCATGCTTACTTGGTTTTAACTGTTAAAAGTCAAACTATCTATTGTAAACGATGGTTAAGTTCTCACACAGTAATTAAGTTCTATAATTCCTCTGTGTCTTAAACTATGAAAGGTAGCTGCATCTAATCTTTTTCTCACTCACTTTTTTTTTTTTTTTTTTTTTTTTTTTTTTTTGAGACAGAGTCTTGCTCTGTCGCCCAGGCTGGAGTGCAGTGGCCGGATCTCAGCTCACTGCAAGCTCCGCCTCCCGGGTTCACGCCATTCTCCTGCCTCAGCCTCCCGAGTAGCTGGGACTACAGGGGCCTGCCACCTCGCCCGGCTAGTTTTTTTTGTATTTTTTAGTAGAGACGGGGTTTCACTGTGTTAGCCAGGATGGTCTTGATCTCCTGACCTCGTGATCCGCACGTCTCGGCCTCCCAAAGTACTGGGATTACAGGCGTGAGTCACCACGCCCAGCTCCTCATTAACTTTTTTGTCCTGTTCAGACATGCAAGGCAACCAAGAAGATGAGGAATCTAGAAGCCTCATTGTTTCAGATGGAATTAGAATTAGTGGAAGTGAATTAGAAAAGGCGAGATTTACAGAAAAGGTGATGGCCTATTTCAAATATCCCAGCACTAAAGTGAGAAACACACTTAAGGATAACAACTTCATGGGCTTCTGTTGGTGAAACTCAGCCTTTGTAACTGTAGCATGTAAAAACCTGTTAGATGAGGGGGGAAATACTGTAATTTTGTTGATGAATTACTAAAAGTGCTTAACAAAGAAACCTGTTATTTTCATGAAAAGAAATAGTGAGTTACTTCCTTTTCTTACCACCATCTTGTTTTCTTCAATTTTGAAGAAATAACTATATTGTTATCCGAAAAATGGGACACCTACCCATGAAAATTGTAAACCAAAATGAATCATAAACCCCTGTAGTCAGGGAATGTTGAGGTGCTAGCAGTCATAACAAAGTAGGAAGGGTTAAAGAAAGAATATGTGATCACACATAGGGCAATCTCAGCACATAGGCATTTAACGTCTGCAATTTATCCACATATGTTTGGCAAACAAACCAAAAAAAGGGTGAGAAAAAGAACCAACAATTTAAATAGTGTAGGCGGCCCAACCAGCTATTCTCCTCCATTGAGCATATGCCTCAGACTGCACTTGAGGTGGGAGTTATCAATCTGCTGTTTCTCAGTCTGGTCCTAGTTCCCTTCAGTGAAAACTTAATGAGAACAGACACAGCTTTTACAATACACACTAAGTGCAAGCTGACCACTTCATCTAACACTCAACTAAAGAAATAACTGTATGCTTCAAAGCTGGAAGAAAAAAATAAGCAGCACTGGATTTTTCAAGAAATGGTGTACCTGCTTCCAATATGGCATCTTCTTAGCCCTTTCAAAATGCACCACTGCACAGAATTCAAATGACTGAACTAAATTTGTTCTTGTCAATTTTTAAAAATTCTATCAAGTTACTTGGTGATTGCTGTCATCACAAGCATTCCATAAAAGAAAAGGAAGTGTGTTCATTCATGTAGAGCCTGCATGGTGTGAGTTTACAGAAATGGAAGTTTATGGAAGTTAAAATAGACCTCTTTATAGAATTGACTCCTCTATCCCAGGAATATACAATATTCTTCTATAGATTCTTAATGATGCTTTGTATTTTTCAGTATGAAAATAATGTATATCTTTTAATCAACCAATTATTAATTGACACTTTATGAAGCTATGGATAATTGTGTCATTAAAAAATTTTGTTTCCTATGTGTCACCAGTAAATAGAAAGTCAACATGGCAACCTTTCAGTATTTCACAATTAGGTATGTGTGTTATTTGGCAGTATCTAGCAGAGCTGAACATATGCATATCCTATCAACCAGTGATTCCACCCCTAGGTGCATATGTTCACTATATTTATAAGAATGATTATAGCAACATTATTCAAAAGAGTCTCAAGCTGGAAATCACTTAAATGTCAACCAACAATAGAATGGATAAGTAAACTGAGGCAAGTATACCCTGGAATACTATATAGCAAAGAGAATGAAATCATTATAACTATATGCAATAGAATGAATCTCATAATATAAGTAAACAAAGGAAGCCAGATCCAAAAGAGTACCTTCTGTATGATTTCATTTACATAAAAGATCAAAATGAGGGAGAATGAATCTATGCACATGGAAATCAGTATAGTAGTTATAATTGGAGAAGGTAAATGAAAGGAACAGGAGAAAACTTTGGAGGGGCTTATAATGTTTTGCTTTTTGATCCAGGTGCCAGTTACATGGGTGTATCAGTTTCTGAAAATTCACTGAGTTGAATATTTATGGTCTGGGCACAGGGGCTTAAATTCCTACTTTGCAATACAAAAATGGGGCTTCACTGATTTCTAGATTTAATGCATTGGGGATTTTTAAAAATGCAAAATTAGTATCACATACAAGGCCCATAGGACCCACCCCAACATATGTGCTGCCATTTAACCTTTTGCTTTATATTCAAGCCACATACATGTAGCTCCCTGAACACTCTATGTGCTCTCCCTCCTCCATCACTTTTCCTGATAACTTATTTTATCAGACACAGCATAGTATACCCATAATAGCACCAATTCAGAGAAATTTGCCTTAATGTGAATGAAGGCCCTATTACTTCTTAGTCTTGTAATCTTGGGAAATTTACATAACAGTTCTGTGCTTCAGTTTCCTCACCTGTAAAGTAGGATAGCAATAGGGTTGCCTCGTATATTCTGTTCAAGTACCATCTTTCTGCCTTGTCTGAACTGTTAAAGTAGGGGTCCCTATGCTGTGCTTCTTTATCCCTCATCACACCTCTAACTGAAATGGATTATAGATGTAATTAGTTTGCTAAGTACCACAAGCTGAGTGATTTTAACAGCAGTAATTTGTTTCATCACCATTCTGGAAGCAGGAAATCCAAGATCCAGGTGTTAGCAGGATTGGTTTCGTCCTATAAGCCCCTCCAAAGTTTTCTCCTGTTCCTTTCATTTACCTTCTCCAATTATAACTACTATACTGACTTCCATGTGCATAGATTCATTCTCCCTCATTTTGATCTTTTATATAAATGAAATCATACAGAAGGTACTCTTTTGGATCTGGCTTCCTTTGTTTACTCTTATATTATGAACAAGCTGAGGCACCTGTCCTCAGCTTGTTCAAAGATAGTCTTCTCCCTTTTTCTTCACGTGATCTTTTCTCCCTGCATGTCTGTGTCTTAAGCTTCTCTTCTTATAAAGACATCAGTCCTATTGGATTGGGCCTACCCTAATGACTTTATTTAACCTGAATTATCTTTTTAAAGATGCTCTCTCCAATTATAGTCACATTCTGGTTTACTAGGAGTTAGGATTTCAACATATGAATTTTGGAGGAACACAATTTTGCCCATAACAAGATATTTATCTCCCACTCCCGTGTAACTATGATCTCTTAGGGCCATGTCTTACTGTCTTTGTATCTCCAGTTCCAAACATAGCATCTGACATATAGGAGACTTTGTAGTTCCCAAGAACTACAAAGTTTAAACAAATAAGGTCAAGGGAGCAAAATGTATTATTTATTGAAAGGCATCAATGATATAAGGCAGGAAAGCATCAATCAAGTAAATGATTAGAGTTGAAAACAAAAGTCAACGAATGCAATATACTGACCCAGTTGGAACAGACAGAAGCATAGCTGTAATTCTATAGCAATCATTCCAAAGAGAAGTTTGTCTTTTCTTTAATAACAAATTGTTTTTTAACATTGATTTAGCTAGTAATTCCTGCTTCTCTGCCATTTTGTGTAAAATCCAATGGGGACAGGCTCTGTAGTTTTTTCCATTTTATTTTTGATTTAATTGTATTTTAATAAGCAATTAACAGGTTAAAGTAATGATATAATAAGGTATAGGTTAAGAAACCGTCCTCTCACTCCTGTGCCTATCTTCTCCTTTTTTAGCTCTCCTCAAACACAGAATTTCTTTATGCAGTTGAGAGTACATGTGAAAATATATCTTATCCCTTCTCCTTTATTAAACAAATGGTAGCAAAGTACATACACTGTTCTGACCTTTGCTTTTTATACTTCCCAGAATATCCTGGGGACTTTTCCATACCCATAAATAGCAATCTTCCTTGTTCTTTCATCCAGCTGTGCTGTATTGCATTGTGCAGATGTGCCATGGTGATATGATTTGGCTCTGTGTCCCCACCAAAATCTTATATTGTAGCTTCCATAATTCCCACATATTGTGAGAGGGACCTGGTTGTAGATAACTGAATCATGAGGGCAGTTTCTCCCATACTGTTCTCATGATAGCGAGTGGGTTTCACGAGATCTGATCGTTTTAAAAAGCAGAGTTTTCCCGTACAAGTTCTCTCTTTGCCTGCTGCTATCCATGTAAGACGTGACTTGCTCCTCTTTGCTTTCCACCATGATTGCAAAGTTTCCCCAGCCATGTGGAACTGTATGTCCATGAAACCTCTTTCTTTTGTAAATTGCCCAATCTGGCATATGTCTTTATCAGCAATGAGAAAACAGACTAATACACATGGTTTATGTAACCAGCCCTCTAATGATGGATACTTGGACTGTTTCTCACAGGTTATTATTACAAATAATGCTAAAATGGATAACTCTTCCCACATATCATTTAAAATACATGCAGGTATGTGTTAAGAATAAATTCCAGATACGAGTTTACTAAGTTAAAGGTTAAGTTAGTGTATAATTTTTTTTTTTTTTTTTTGAGATGGAGTTTCATTCTTGTCTCCCAGGCTGCAGTGCAATGGTATGATCTCAGCTCACTACAACCTCTGCCTCCCAGGTTCAAGCGATTCTCCTGGCTCAGCCTCTTGAGTAGCTGTGATTACAGATATCTGCCACTATGCCCAGATATTTTTTGTATTTTTAGTAGAGACAGGGTTTCACCATGTTGGCCAGGCTGGTCTTGAACTCCTTATCTCAGGCGATTCTCCCGCTAGGCCTCCCAAAGTGCTAGGATTATAGGCATGAGCCACCATGCCTGGCCCCATAAATAATTTTGATACATATTTCCTGCTCTCCACAAGGGCTGTACCTGTTCACACTCTCATCAGCAATACATCAAAGAGCCTATTTCACCACAGTTTCACCAGCAAAGAACATTTCAAACTTTGAGTTTGATAATCTGACAGATGGGGAAAAAAAGTTTCCACGAGCTAATGTGGATTCAGGCAAGGTGATACTGTCCTATAGGAACTTAATCTGATGGGCAAATTTCAGCTGAGCTTAGATCCTTATTCCTTAATTGTCTTAACTCCCAGTTTATCAATGATGGTAACTCCTGATGAAGTAAGACCATGGAGGAAAGAGATTGTGGAGGATGGTGTGACTTTCTAGAGGTGAATTCTGCAGGTGAAATATGAGAATTTTACCTACATCTCATGGTCCAGGCTAGATCCTAGGTCCAAAGTAAATGTGAAGACAGCTAGAAAAAATGTCCCTAGCTGAGAATCTACTTCCTAGAAACAAGCGTGTGACATGGAAGGAAAGAAGGAGTCTTTGGAGGATAGAGGTCTCTGCCATAGAAATACATTGTTGTGTTTCTGCTGTTATAACTTAATTTCAAGTGTTTCACACAAACACTGAACATGAACACAGAAACAACTTTTGTCAAGCTGTGGAATTATTTTTTTTAATATAATTATTCCCAAAACAATTTTTTCTAATTTAGTCATCTCCTAAGTCCTTTGGCCTCAATATCCTTATTTGTAAAATGAGAAAATTGAATTAGATCATTTCTGAGAATCTGCCAAGCACCAATTGCAGGGATCTGGGATTGTTGTAGTTTAATGTTCCCTGCAGTAAATGAGTGGTTGACCACAAGCTAGTATCTTCAGTACCACCAAGCTGACTTTTTGGTTTCTTCCCTCCTCTGTTCTTCCTGGGTTCTTGCAAGAGATGTAGAAATATAGTCTTATGTTAATAGGAGGCTAACTTTAGAGAGGTATAGCTTCTGAAGATATCCTCAATTTCTTTGCACTTCTCAAATCAAAGAGATTCCCTATCTGTTGCTGACTGAATTATCATTGAGTCATATTCTTACCAATAAAGGGCTTTCATTAAATTTTTTAAAAATCTATTAAGTTTCACAATAAGAATTTCTAAAGTTCCTACTCTGCATCCAACTGAACTGTACTGAAGGTACAAAGATGAAAAAAGAAATTTAAACCAGGGAGGGGTGTATGTTCTGACTCAGAAATTCAAGGATAAAGAGTTACAAAATAGAGCTCCATATCCAAAAGAGCTTATAATTTCTTTCAGTATATTTGGCATAGCCACACAAAAAGATGGCAATATGAGATCACAAATGGTTTTCTGCCAAGATGAGTAAACAGGGGGAGGGCACACAGTGTGAATAAGGGCAGAGACAGTCCTAACCCGAGTGACTTTTATAACATCAAGATGACGTTCAAACTGTGTAATGTGAAGCACAAAGGAAGCAGAAGCTCTGGTAAGCAATTCCCAACCATGCAACGCAAACATGACCTCCCTGGGGGTCCTGCCCTTGAAGGAGGCTGAGGTCGAAGCTCCTTTCATTCTTGCCTGTAACCAGCACCTTTAGCTATGAAGGGAAATATATGCTTGTCAATCATGTGTTCCAATCAGGGAAGACACTAAACCCATGTAGTCCAAGAGAATCTTTTCAGTGATAGATAAAACCCAGAAAGGTCAAAGATCATCCATGCCTGAAACAGATGGAATTAAGAAAAATGCCATTAACCTCACCTCTATTGTCTTCCTGTTGACACAGTTGATAGTCCAGGACCTGAGCTTGCTTTTGAAAGTATTCCCTTTTGCTTGGGAGATCTTTTGTCTTCTTGTTTTTCCTCAGCATTTCACTTAGAGATTTAAGGCAAGAAAACATTAAAATTGTTTCTCTCATAAAACTGAAATGTCATTATTCTCTGCAATCATGTTATTTAATTATTAGTGTTCTTTATTTTCAGGCATGTAATCAATGATTTTCCATTTCGTGGCTTACAAAAGAGAAATCCAGTTACATGTAATTGGGGCACAAGGGTCTATTAAACCCAAGTCAGGAAACTCTATCTTCATCCCTGCACCTGTCCCTGCCTGCAGCAGCCACCAAGTAACACAAATTCTGGTTACATATGACTTTCAGAACCAAAGCCATGATTTCTTTTTTAAATACATATCTGTGACTTCTTTTTAATTTTTAATTTTTTTTCAATTTTTAATTTGTTTTCATTATGTTTAGAGATAGGGTCTTCCTCTATCACCCGAGCTTGTGTGCAGTGGCATGATCATAGCTCACTGCAGCCTCAAACTCCTGGGCTCAGGCAATCCTTCCGACACGGTCTCTGTATGTCACCCACGCTGGCCTCAGACTCCTAAGCTCATTTGATCTTCTGACCTTAGCCTTCCAAAGAACTGGAATTACACATGTCAGCCACCACACACAGTTCAGAGCCATTTCTGAAAATAATAAAAAGAGTCAACAGGTGTGTAGCTGTGTGGTTTCCAATATGGAAAAAGAGAAAACAGGAGAGGACTTGCTAACCCTAGTTTATAGACAAAGAAACTGAAACGCCACTTGTTTACATTACTAGGCCAACCCAAACTAGAACCCAGTCTTTTGGTTTTAAGTTCAGTGTCCTTTCTACCATGTCTTTCTGTGAGTGTAGCCTTTCATCTGCACTACAGCAGAGAAACTAGTGGTCCACACAACAGGAGGTCAGTGTTATAGCACACAGGTCCAAAGTCTTCATGTGATATCCAATACTTGATAATTACAATTAGATCTAAAAGGAGCTGAAGCTATCTGGCCCAACCTACTCATTTTACAGATAATGACATTTAGACCCAAGGATGGTAAGTAACTTAAACAAAATTGGAATTAGAGAGTCCTCCATCTCCTAGTCCAAACTCAGCACCCAAACACAAACTTGCTGGATATTTTGTCACATCATTTGATTGTCACTGCAAACTCTTCTAATCACATCTGATAAAATTGTTTTTTCAAGAAAACTGCATTTCTCTTTTAGATGTACATAATTCATTCTCAGTGACACCTCTCTCTCCTTTTCTTTTTTTTTTTTTTTGGACAGAATCTCGCTCTTGTTGCCCAGGTTTGGGTGCAGTGGCGCAATCTCAGCTCACTGCAACCTCTGTCTCCTGGGTTCAAGCAATTCTCCTGCTTCAGCTTCCCAAGTAGCTGGGATTATAGGCATCCGGCACCACATCTGCCTGATTTTTTTGTATTTTTAGTAGAGACAGGATTTCACCATGTTGGCCAGGCTGGTATCAAACTCCCGACCTTAGGTGATCCACTTACCTCGGCCTCTCAAAGTGCTGGGATTACAGGTGTGATCCACTGTGCCTGGCCCCTGTCTCCTAATCATTTGTCTACCCTTCCTGTTTCCGAGTTCTGAGACTGAATGTGATCCACACAGCAAAGACAAACACTCACAGGTTTGTACAGAACAGGCCATAGGACCCCAAGTTCAGGGGAAGGGACAGCAGCTGGTCTTAACTAGGAGGTGAAGACAAATGTTTCAAAAACTGCAGGATAGAGGCTAGAGTACACAAGAAGCAAGTCTGCCTCAGCTTCTGGCAAAGGCATCTAGAAAGGAGGCATGTTTTAAGGGATCCTGAAATATGACTTCCACATACCTGGGATGATTGTAGGGATGGGTTTGGGGCTACACATTATTTACACCTTAGTGGGATGCAATTTAATTAAATTGGTCTCTTCCTAACACATATTTGATTGAGCTCAGCCCCAGGAGGAGTTTAATAGCTATAACTAGAAATGTAAGGAAGTAATTTTGAAAGGTGGGCAATTCTGGAAAGGGCAGGCTTGCCCTGGGGAACTGTAGCATGAGGTTTTGGCACTGTAAGAACATTGGTCTGTTAGAAGGTGGAATTCAGAGATAAGACTTGAGAAAGGGAAGGGGTGTCATGCAATCAGGAACGAGGAATGGGAGGGAGGCAGGAGGCAGGTAGAGCCCCCAGGTTTCCGAGTCCCAAATCTGAGAGTTTCTTGTGTTGGTTTGAAGGTTTCTGAAACTTTATGAAGATTTAAGGCCCGCTGTTTCTTTATTTTCCTCCTAGATAAGCTCTGTTAGGCACTTTACCCTCCCACAAAACAAACAGAAAGGTTTACGAGGAGTATGCAAAGCAATATACTGTCAAGGAAGACTATACAGATCAGCCACCCCTGCAAGCTATGCACTGCAGCCGCCAGCTATGCAGGAAGGTTTTTAAATGGTGGTTTAGCTTTCTTGGCCCCAGCAGATTTTATTAACCCCCTGTAGCAATGGTTTCCATTTGAGGCCATTCCTTTTTTACTGGAAGAAGAGTACAACTGAACCCTGGTTACAGGGTCAGGGATCTAGAAGCTGACTGAACCCATGTCAGTCACTTTGTGGACTGATGAATGAGAAGTTGTTCAAAGAGGCAGGCTGGATCGTGTTTCCTCCCTGCTTAAGCTTTCAATGGCTTCCAGTTGCCTAACGGAGCAGAGCCAAGCTCCTCAGTTAGGCCTCGCAAGGCTCATGCCTCATGGCCAAGCACACCTCACCCCCACTGTGCAAAGATCACCTCCACCTCCAAAAGCGAATTTCCCAAAGTTTTCCAAACAAATTCAGCACCCTCCAGCCAACACCTCATTCTCTCTTCCTAGAATTAGTTTCTCCTCTACATCCTTCGATTGCCAATCCACGCATCATACTGGGTAGAGAGAGACAAGCAGGCAACAGAGACTGGAGCTCAAACTCTGGCTCCTGTTGATTGACTCACTGGGCCAGTCACTCGGCCTCTCATTGCCTTGATTTAATCCTCTGCAAAGTGGGAAATAATACTAATCATGGTATTACCCTCACAGGATTGCTTGCGAGGGTTATCTAAGTTGACCTACATGGGGCACGTGGAAGAGTGCATGGGATTTGATAAGTTCTGAACAAATGTCAGTCATCAGTCCGAGGTGTCTCCGCTAACCCACTCGTGGTAGGTCAATAGGCTCCTCCTCTCTGCCACCACTGGGCTCAATATGTCCATTTGTTATCACTTCTGTCACACCAGACAGCGTTTTGTCAGTTGATACCCTGTTTTCATCCAAAAAGGACTTGATTTGTGGTTCAGTTGCTAGCTTACTTATTTATCTATTTATTTATTTATTGAGATGGAATCTTCCTCTGTCACCAGGCTGGAATGCAGTGGTGCGATCACGGCTCACTGCAACCTCCTCCTCCCCAGTTCAAGCAATTCTCCTGCTTCAGCCTCCCGAGGAGCTGGGACTACAGGTGTGTGCCACCACACTCAGCTAATTTTTGTATTTTTAGTAAAGATGGGGGTTTTACCATGTTGACCAGGATGGTCTCAATCTCTTAACCTCATGATCTGCCTTCCTCAGCCTCCCAAAGTGCTGGGATTACAGGCGTGAGCCACTGTACCCAGCTAGCTTATTTATTATTTTATTTATTTTAGTGAGACTGTCTTCCCCAAGGGTTGTAAACTGAGAGCACAGAATTTACGTTTATTGTGTGTTTAATTCCTAGACCAGTGCCAGGCATATGATACATTTTCCATAAATGTTTGTAAGGTGAGATGTAATTATTCCATACTCGTTGACATGGCATCGAGATCTGGAGGCTTCACTCTTGACTTTGCCTCTGACTTGTTCTTTGACCTTAAATAATTTTCTAGGCCTCATGTTTCTCATCTCTAAAGTAAGAAAATCTGAAGCTTGGCAAGGTAGGTTAGGGCCAGTTTTGGAAACATCTTAATACTCAACTCTCATTGAACACTTCCTCTATAACAATAATAAAACTCAATGAGGAATGAAAATACTTTCTATATCAAAAAGACACCTGCATCTGTATGTTTATCACAACACTATTTACAATAACAAAGATATGGAATCAAACTAAATGTCTACCAACAGATGACTGGATAAAGAAAATGTGATATACGTACACAATGGAATACTATTCAGCTATAAAAAAATGAAAACTAGATGAAACTAGGTGTCATTATCTTGAGTGAAACAAGTCAGACACAGAAAGACAAATACTGCATGTTCTCACTTATAAGTGGGAGCTAAAGAATATGTACACTTAGATGTATAATATAGAATGGTAGACAATGGAGACTTGGAAGGGTGAAGGGGTGGGAGGAGGACAATGAAGAAAGATTGCTTAATGGGTACAATGCACATTATATGAGTGATGGATACCCTAAAAGTCTTGACTTCACCATTGTAAAATCTATGCATGTAATAAAATTACACTTATACTCCATAAATTTATAAAGATACTAAATAAGTAAATAAAATTTAATAAGAAATCAATCTATTGTATTAATGATTAAAAGTAAGATTTATAGACAATGTTACCAGCATAGTGCCTGATATAGAGTAAATCCTCAACACATGGTAGCTATTACTACATAGTATTGCTAAAATCTTATTCTAATGCAAGAATAATATCCTAAGTATGTAGCATATTTAACCATCTGTTATTAAATGTAGGGTTTTTTTCTAATATTCCTTATTTTTAAAAAAGGAACATTGCAATGAATTTCCTTGAATATATGTTTTTATTTACTCCTATAAAAACACTGTTTCTTTAAACATGATTAGTGCCTTGGAAGGTTTTTAAGACTTTGATACATACTGCCAAATGGTTTCCCAACAATTGTACCAAATTTCTCCCCTTCCTTGTATGGGATTGCTTGCCTTTCTTCATCTTCACCAGCACTATATTTTATTGTTATTTAAATCTTTGCCAATTGATAGGCAAAAAGTACTTCTTTTTTTATTTTGTATTTTTAATTACTAGTAAATTAATGTTTTATATGTACGAATTTATTCTCTTCTATAAATTAACTTTTCACAGTCTTATATTAAAATATATTTGGTCAGCCAAAAAACATAAATAAATAATGAGGAAGGCAGTTACACTAAAAACTGTTTTAGTTAAAATGCACAGATTACCTGGGAAGTTTTATCCCACAATTTGTTCTTAATCATTGACTATCTCATCAATGTTTTCTCAAACACAATCAGTTTTCCCCCTCCACCTCATGTCTGTCTTTCTGCCTTTTCCAGGGCTGTATTCCAGTGTCACCTCCTCCAAGAAACTTCCTCAACTCTTTGTCTTTTGTTTTTTTCTTCCAATTTCACTATAGGCATCTTGGTTGCTGGTGAGAGACAGGACTAGCTGGATTTCCTAGGCTGACTAAGAATCCCTAAGTCTAACTGGGAAGGTGACTACATCCACCTTTAAACAGGGGGCTTGCAACTTAGCCCACATCCAACCAATCAGGTAGTAAAGAGAGCTCACTAAAATGCTAATTAGGCAAAAACAGGAGGTAAAGACATAGCCAATCATCTATCGCCTGAGAGCACAGTGGGAGGGACAATGATGGGATATAAACCCAGGCACTGGAGCCGGCAAGGCCTACCTTCTTTGGGTCCCCTCCCTTTGTATGGGAGCTCTGTTTTCACTCTATTAAATCTTGCAACTGCACTCTCTTCTGGTCCATGTTTGTTAGGGCTCCAGCTGAGCTTTCGCTCACCATCCACCACTGCTGTTTGCTGCCATCACAGACCCTCTGCTGACTTCCAGCCCTCCGGATCCGGCAGGGTGTCCACTGTACTCCTGATGCAGTAAGGCGCCCATTGCCACTCCCAATCAGGCTAAAGGCTTGCCATTGTTCTTGCACGGCTAAGTGCCCAGGTTTGTACTAATCAAGCTGAACACTAGTCACTGGGTTCTACAGTTCTCTTCCGTGACCCACGGCTTCTCATAGAGCTATAACACTCACTGCATGGCCCAAGATTCCATTCCTTGGAACCCATGAGGCCAAGAACCCCAGGTCAGAGAACATGAGGCTTGCCGCCATCTTGGAAGCATCCCGCCACCATCTTGGCATCTTGGGAGCTCTAAGAACAAGGACCCCCTGCCCCCCAGTAACATTGGGACTTGGATGCCATTTTTCTTTAAAATCTTCAGCCTCTAATATTGTATTCGGGGCCAGGCTTGCAACAAGTCCTCAAAGACTGGAAGATTTCATACCATCACTTTCATTAAGAGGGGCTTGCAACTGAGGAAGAGGAATACAAGCTCTTCCTTTGCAGTAAACTCATAGGATAAAGCTCATCCCTCCTGCAGGGCCATTCTATCTAACATGTTAATGATCTTCATTCTATTTTATTGATATTACATCCTTTATCAACATCTAACAAATAGTTTTTAGTACCCTCTTTCCTGTGACCAGTTGTTGCAGAAAGAGGGAAGTAAGGGGAAATATCTGTTTCCCCAGAAATGAGGACTACCCAAGACCTAGCCATTTAGTATCTATGCCAAAGAATCTCAGAACATGAACACAGGACTAAAAGCCATGTAAAGCAACACTGGTATCTTCTTAAGGGTCAGTTCAGTGATCTAAATGAGAGGAAATTAATTGAATCTATTTTTGTCTGGCATATTTACTGGTGGGGTAGAGCCTAGTGTCAATTTTGCCAAGATTGGTTTAGGGGCGCAGCTAGAGTTAACACTTGAAGCTCTGCAGATGTACTGCCCTCCTTATGTCCTTCAGAGCACAAGATGGAATCAAGGGCTAAGTCTGAAGTCCACAGAGACTGCAGCAACTCCTGGCATGCCGAGAGTGCTTTCGGTAAATTCCAGAGCAGAATGTTCAACATTACAAAATAGTCTAATTGGTAAAACAAAGGAAGACCTATCAATGGTAAAATAATGTGTTATTTCATCTGCAAAATGTTGGATTACTATATCTAGTAAGCGCCCTTAATACAACTAAGTCCTAGTTTTTAAGATTATCAGTCAATTGATAGGGAAGCTGTGAGGTAGGAAGGAAGAGTATGCAACATCAAATTTAAAGGCAAAAGTTGAAGAGCTCAACCACTGAAGATGAATTCAAGATGAAGATGTGGCCCAGTATGTTTCAGCAACAGTCAGAAGAGCCCTGGGTTGGAGGTTTGCTTCTATTCCCTAATTAATTATGTGACCCTGCAAAGGTTATTACATCTATGCCCACATTGTTTTCTTTATATGTGATTACACTGCTATTTTTAAGATCTCTTGCCTTTTAGAATGTTAACACTCAATTACTCTACTCTGATGTTAGCACAAATCAATCCTCTTTGTTTTTTGTCCCACAGTGAGTGAACACGTCTATAAAGCAAAGATGGTGACACCTGTTCTAACCTAAATGACATATGGGATCCTGGCTGGGTAAGTGCTTGGATATGCTCTAAGTGTTCCAAGACAATAAGGCAATGTCATCATTAACATAATTTTTAAAACTTCCAGCTTTTTAAAGGGCTGGAATTCAAGCCCTTATGTCTCATTTTGTTGTATCTTTCAGGAAAGGGCCCTGGTCTTGCATAGATTCTTCCAGAAAGATGTAGAGAGAGTAACTGGCTAGGAAGAACCATCAGTATCAATGGCCCAGGCTATTTCTTACAACAGCGAAATGAAGATAACATTTGGAATTGCCTAAAACTTATCATAGAGCTTTCTCAAATATTGTTTTACTCTGTCTTCACAGCAGTGAAGATTCTTATCCGCTGTCAGTGATAAGAAAACTGAAGCACCATAAAGTTAACGTATTTTCTTTAACTCACACAGCTCTTTAGAAGAATTGAAATTGAGCCTAAATATCCTAACACATGGCCTGAGACTAGTCCTGGAAATGACAGAGCCCCTGATGTCCACCCTTGACTGCCTCTATGAAGCCATTTCCTACTACCTAGAGAGCACAATCAAGCCCTCCTCAGGGGTTTCATAATTCTTCTCACAAATGTTTAATTAAACATATTCACATGGCTAGCTATTTTTGTATCTATCTTCCTCACTGGACTGTTAGCTTTCTAAAGCTTAGAAACCACATTTAGAGCCATAGGCCCTGACACAGTGGCTACCATAAGCTGGGGCTCAGCAAACGGTGGTAAAATACATGAGCAACAAAAGGATCATCAAAAATTTAAAAGAGTGGGAATTTAAGGTGGGGGCAGGAGAAGAGAAAGGAAGTTTGGGTAGAGGGAAAAGGCAGAGGAGAGGCTGGTTGGCTGTGCAGAGTCTGACCACATGCCAAACCCAAAAATCACATTGGAAATGTTTGCTGCTGAGTTTGCGCACCCACATTCTGTTCACCACCATTAATGAAAACAATTGAACATGGATGTATTTGCAAACATTTCCATCCAAACACAACAAAAACTGGCAAAAAGGAAGAGGGCATCTGTATTAGTCAGGGTTCCCTAGGGGGACAGGACTAATAGGATAGATGGATATATGAAAGGAAGTTTATTAAGGAATATTGACTCACAGGATCACAAGGTGAAGTCCCACAATAGGACATCTGCAAACTGAGGAGCCAGGGCAGGAAGCATCCAGCATAGGAGGAAGATGGAGGCGGGAAGACTCAGCAAGTCTATTCCTTCCATATTCTTCTGCCTGCTCTTATCCTGGCTGTGATGGCAGCTGATTAGATGGTGCCCACCCAGATTGAGGGTGGGTCTGCTTCTCCCAGTCCATTGACTCAAATGTTAATCTCCTTTGGTAACACCCTCACAGACACACCCAGGAACAATACTTTGTATCCTTCAGTCCAATGAAGCTGACACTCAGTATTAACTATCCCAGCATCCAGCATTTCTGTTAGTCATTCACCATGGCTGTCTACAGTGTACTTCATTTTACAGTGATGAGGCATATAATGGACTCTTATCTTCTGGGGCAGAACAAAGATGCCCAATCATTTAACTAGAAATGGGAAACACAGGGAAACCAAACAATGGCTATCATCTTGTCAAACACACGCGCACACACACACACAAGGAAAAATGACCAGTAACTATACACATACACACTGGGTAGCTTTTGTAAGTAGAGCCAAAATATACAT
The DNA here is from genome assembly GCF_002776525.5 of Piliocolobus tephrosceles. Taxonomy (NCBI): domain Eukaryota; kingdom Metazoa; phylum Chordata; class Mammalia; order Primates; family Cercopithecidae; genus Piliocolobus; species Piliocolobus tephrosceles. The sequence goes on from NC_045451.1 coordinate 40,131,412, forward strand.
ACTCATCACGAATAATTATAAAGTGACTTATTCACCACTCCCACATTTTTCCAGCCTGGCTAATACATAGTACAGTGCCTGGCATATAGCAGGTACTCTAAATGTTTGAGTGTCTGAATTAGTGTGTGTAAAATAAATAAGTATAGTGGGACCATTAGTTTATTTAAATAGATGTTTTCTTGCTCAAGAAAAAAATACTATTACTGTTTAGTTACATACACTGCAGTAACATCTCCATATCCCCCAAATAATCACTCTCTACTAAGAATAGGTCACCAGATTATCTGAAAAAGATGCAGAATGAAGCAAAAGTCGTTTTATTCTGCATATATTCTTACACAGCTGTTGAGGAGAGTAACACTTAATTTACTAGATTGCAATTATCTATACTTCATGTTGTCAATATGCATATAAGATATACTCTTTTTAATTATTAAATATTGAGAGGTTACTATGTACCATAGTCTGTGTGGAATGCTAGGGATAAAGTAGTAATACATATATGGTCTCTGCTTCTATTTTAGTAGAGCAAATAGAAAAAAATAGTAATTCCTTATTTTGATTTTTAAATAACAGAGGAAAATTACAGCAGAATTTAATTTATCCAACATGAGCCTTTCATATTACAAGCATGTTATAAACTCCTGTAATTCTTTCCCTTTGTATAAAAAGGACAGTTAAGTTCACTTCCTTCTTAACAATTATTACTATGTTTTGTTTTTCTGTGAAGCAAAAAATTAGATTGTTCCTACTTTCACACCTGGAACTTTATCTCCCAAATTACCAGATACTATAAAAGTTATTTTATAACCAATTTCACTGCTTTGGAGAAGGCCCTCCCTCCCTGCAAGCTGGTGGGAAATTAAACCTTATTGAGCTAAACTATCTTAATAACTAAAAATTTCCTGTCAACAAAACTATAATTTTTTAAATTATTTCAATATATTTTGGAGGAACAGGTGGTGTTTGGCTACATGAAGAAGTTCCTTAGTGGTGATTTCTGACATTTTGGTGCACCCATCACCCAAGCAGTGTACACTGTACCCAACGTATAGTCTTTTATCCCTCAACCCACTCTGAACTTTTCCCTTGAGTCTCCAGAGTCCATTGTATCATTCTCATGATTTTGCATCCTCATAGCTTAGCTGCCACTTATGCGTGAGAATATACAGTGCTTGGTTTTCCATTCCTGAGTTACTTCACATAGAATAATGGTATCCAATTCCATCCATGTTGCTCCAAATGCCATTGTTTCTTTTTATGGCTGAGTAGTCCATGGTGTATATATACCACATTTTCTGTATCCACTTGTTGATTGATGGGCATTTGAACTGGTTCCATATTTTTTCAATTGCCAATTGTGCTGCTATAAAGATGCATGTGTGCAGGTATCTTTTTTGTATATAATGATTTCTTTTTTCCTCTGGGCAGATACCCAGTAATGGGATTGCTGGATCAATTGTAGACTACAATTTGTCCACTTTAAGTTTTCCGTAGTGGTTGTACTAGTTTACAGTCCCACCAACCAGCAGTGTAAAAGTGTTCTCGTTTCACCACAGCCATGCCAACATCTACTATATTTTGATTTTTTGATTACAGCCATTCTTGTAGGAGTAAGGTGGTATCACATTGTGGTTTTGAATTGTATTTCCCTGACCATTCGTGAAGTTGAGCATATTTTCATATGTTTATTTACCATTTCTATATCTTTTTTAAAGAATTGTCTATTCATGTCCTCAACCCACTTTTTGTTGGGACTGTTTGGTGGTTTTTTGTTTTGTTTTGTTTTGTTTTTGTTGTTGTTTTTTCTGATTTAAGTTCCTTGTAGATTCTGGATTCCTTTGTCAGATGTATAGATTGCAAAGGTTTTCTCTCACTCTGGGTTGTCTGTTTACTTTGCTGATTGTGTCTTTGCTATGCAGAAGCTTTTTAGTTTTATTAAGTCCCATTTATTTATCTTTGTTTTTGTTGCATTTGCTTATGGGTTCTTGGTCATGAAGTCTTTGCCTAAGGCAATGTCTTGAGGGTTTTTCTGATGTTATCTTCTAGAATTTTTATGGTTTCAGGTCTTAGATTTAAGTCTTTGATTCATTTTGTGTTGATTTTTGTATAAGGTGAGAGATAAGAATCCAGTTTCATTTCTCTACATAATGGCTGGCCAGTTATTCCAGCACCATTTGTTGAATAGTGTGTCTGTTCTTTCCCTCACTTTATGTTTTTGTTTCCTTTGTTGAAGGTCAGTTGGCTGCAAGAATTTGGCTTTATTTGTAGGTTCTCTGTTCTGTTCTATTGATCTATATTTTTACATAATAAAACATATTTTTACTTTTATACCTGCCTATTTTTATACCAGTATTATACTGACAAACCATAATATTCAAATACAGAAAGTCACCAAGAAGCATTACCTATATAGTGATGAATTATGACACAACATTTATTGTTTAGGCCAATGACCAGGTCAAAGACTAATACTTGAAGCAGTTAAGATGAAAACTTATACAAAAAAACAAACAAAACCGAAAAACTCGCACCTAACTCAGAGATGAGTATTTTCTGGAATACTAACACTTCAGCTATCTTGTTTCCTAGCCCACGTCAGATTGGAAGTAGCTAAGAAGAGAATGCTGGAGGGAGTAGCCAGATGTAGACACAATTACAGCAACAGAAAGCAAAATAATCATAGCCTAAAAATAGGCAACAAGTAGTTCCTGTGTTATGCCCTTGACTTTCAATCCTCTCAAGAACCCACGTGGCAGCTCTATCATAAGGCACCTACTATGGACATTCTCTCTAATTCTTACAAGTTGGCATTATTGTGCCCAATGTACAACTGAGGAAAATGTGGTTCAGAGAAACTAAATCATTTGTGACAAGATTCCTTAATAAGCAAGCAAGTGACTCAGAATGTGGACCTGGCCCTAAGTAAAGTGACTGTAAATCCCAGTTTGAAAAAGCAGTCTCATCTTATTCCTGTTGTCCTGCTTAAATAATAACAGGGTCCCAGTTTGGATGTTGAGTTATGCGGTCCCCTATCCAAAGAGCACAGCCTGTCTCCAGCCAGTTGGTTGCACCTTCTCCACACAATAGTGGCCTTCAAAGCTGACGCCTTGACGCTGAGTCAAGAGAAGCGTAACTGTAAAAAAGAACCTGAAATACTCAAAATGCATGCCAATTTGAGACCATTCAGACAAAAGGAAGAATGATTTATTCAGTTTAATTATTCCCAAGAGCTGGAATCGATTAAGGAACTAATAAATACCTATACAATGACACTGTCCCAAATAGAAAAGGTTAAATTAAACAAATTAAAAGTAAACAGAAGAGCATGTAACACATTATAAAAGGATTTTTATCCCAAGTTGTTAAAGGTTAACTTTTGAACCTAAAGAGGGTAAGTTTTAGTTGTCTAGAAAATTCATTGTTTTTGGACCCTTCCTTTCCTAATCATAGTCCAAGGAAGAATTACTGTATTTTTCCTCCACAAAATGCTTCCCTCTCCCACACTCACAAAAAATTTGCTTCTCAGCTCAGTCTCTGAAAGTCTGAGTTCAAATGCTCACCACATGCTGTGTGATCTTAGATGAGAGTCTTGTCCTCCCTCACCCTTTCACTCATCTGTAAAATTAAGACAATAACCATACCCGGCTCACCAGAATACAGAAAGGATGGTACAAAATAATGCATGTAAAGCACTTGGAAAAGTGAATAGTACATAGGCCATGCTTAACAATTTTACTTATGATGATGAATATTAACCTTATTAATATTCCTAATGTTAATCCCAATTCAAGTCCTTTCCCCCTTGAAAAGTGAAATCTCAAGCAGAAGAAATACTTTCAAAATCCAGCCAAAAATGATACTGGCACTGGTATTTATAAAATACTCCCCAAAACAGGTTTACAATTCAAAGTCAAAGGAGTCTAAGGCACCTAGTCCAACTACTTCATTTTATAGAAAAGGAAAATTGAACCAGAGAGATGATATGACTTCCCAAACACATAAAACCAACTTAGTAGCAAAGCTAGATATTACGGACTTCATGCCGAAAATGTCCTGAATACAGAAAGAGCATGGGCCTTTGTGGGGAATAAAGCTCATCTTCCACATGATAGCTGTGTAACCGCAGGCAATTTTACTTAACATTTCTGAAGCTTGTTATTCTCTATTGATAAAAATAAGGATTAGAGTTTTCCTTTGTCAGGGTATTCTGAGGAGTAAAAGCACACACAGAGCCGGGAGTCACACTCATACAATATGGTGGCTGCCTGAAGTGGCATAGCCGCTACAGGGAATTGATCACTACCTACCAAACCATGAGATGTACAAATCCTTCCACACATGTATTCCATTTCTAGAAATGTATCCTATGGGAAGACATGTATGTTCAAGGATGTTTATTGAAGCTTTCACTGTGTTAACAACAACCAAAAACATTAAATCTCTCTGAAGAGGGAAATGCTGCCAACAACAAAAAACAAAAAGTAAGGAAGATTTACAAAAAGTGCAAATAGTAAGCCTTTAAAATTAAGCAAATTAGAATGTCATTGAATAATATGCAGAGTAGATTTTGTTAAGCAAATTAGAATGTCATTGAATAATATGCAGAGGTTTTGAATTCATGCATGACAAAACAAAACATTAAGATATGAATGTGTATATGTATATGTAGATGAAATTGTTAATAGATACATATGATGAAATTAGTGGTATTTGAGGGAAAAAGAAAGATAATTTTGATCATATATCACATGTACCCCCATATCTTTTAAAGTTTGAATCATATAAATGTATTCATATATTATTTGTATAGCAGAAAAATAAATAGAATGCCTAGTATATAGAGGATACTAAATATTTCTTTCTGCCTATATACCTCAATGCTCAGTGTTACAATGTGTATTACTATAATTGATATTTCTATCATTGTCATTATAACTTCACACACAATTTTTAAAAACAAATATTGTTTCAGGGACTCCTCTGTCCCATGAGAGAGCTTTTCCATCAAGTTTCAAATCTGACTGTTCATTTATGACCTGCACTAAAGGTCTACATCCCACAGCCTGAACTAAGGGATGAACAAAGGTTAATAAAAACACATAAAGGCAAGGCAAGAGGAGTCAGTCTCCCTTGCCTCTGTTTGTGGTGTCATTTGTCTCCCTGTTAAAATGCAATAAAGATAATAAAAGGAAATCGGCTGTGGAAAATGAAAGAGCCCTCTATTCATAAAAACAGTTCAAATGAGAAAAGTCTTTTAATGGGGATGAGACAACTACCATGCAAAGCAGTGGGAGAGGGACACATAAAACCCTTAGGACAATTCATTAACCACAAATTATTGTAGGCAACTCAAATCTTTTCCCCCAAAACAGGTTTATGTTCTAACCATCAGCATGATAGATGCCTTCAAGCAAATTCTTAGACTGATGCAAATGCAGTAGGCAAAAGCAAGATATTTCAATATAGGATCTGCCCTCGCAATCTGAGGGTCCTTAGAAGAAACATGGTTCTGTCATGGACATGATAAAGGAAGCATGATAAAGGGTATCAGTATAAGGCCACCTGGCTCACCCTTAGATCTGACTTCTTGCTCCACTTCTACTAACTCATACCCCTGAATAAACAAATCCATGACCTTGGGAAAGCTAATCACCTTGTTTCTGGACCACCTCACCTAAAATGAAGGTAATATGTGCCTAATCTATCTGTCATAGTTGTTATGATGCTCAGATGATTTTTTAAAAAGAAAAATATATGCATAATGACTCAAAATTGCTCTTATTAAATCATGCCAGCCACTCAGACACCACACAGCCTGCACCCATTAAAAGAGCAAGCCTGCGGCCGGGCTCGGTGGCTCATGCCTGTAATCCCAGCATTTTGGGAGGCGGAAGTGGGTGGATCACGAGGTCAGGAGATCGAGACCATCCTGGCTAACACGGTGAAACCCCGTCTCCACTAAAAATACAAAAAAAAAAAAAAATTAGCCGGGCATGGTGGTGGGTGCCTGTAGTCCTAGCTACTTGGGAGGCTGAGGCAGGAGAATGGCGTGAACCCGGGAGGCGGAGCTTGCAGTGAGCCGAGATCGTGCCACTGCACACCAGCCTGGGCGACAGAGCGAGACTCCGACTCAAGAAAAAAAAAAAAAAAAAAAACCAGCAAGCATGCTCTCAGCAGCAATTATGGACCCTTCATTTACTGCCACCCCTACTTTCCCTCTTCCTCCCCATTCCTAGGCTTGTAACATAATTTCTCATTAAACTGTATGTTGAAAAGCTCTACAGTGAATGGAAACGAAATGCAATTTTGTTTTTCAACATACAGTTTAATTTACATTTTTATCCCACCACCCCGTTGGAGGACTAAAATCTGAGATCCTACATTAAAGTGTTGACAGACTCCTTTCTGTTCTAATTGACACACTGTGAATCTGTGCCATGTCCATCTGCCTCTTTCTGCTGAGATCGCCTCACCCTTCAGAAACAAAGGCCTCAGTGCCGCCCTTTCCTGGGCTCCACATTTAATCCAAGGAAATACTCATGCTTCTTTTATCTCATGCTATAGTTTCAATGTGTCTCCCAAATTTCATGTGTTGAAAACTTAATCCCCAATGTGGTAGTATGAAAAGTGAGCCCTTTAATAGTTGATTGGATCATTCATGAGGACTCTGCCCTCTTAAATAGATTAATCCATTCATGGATTAATGGATTATCATGGGGTGTAACTGGTGGCTTTGTAAGAAGAGGGAGAGAAACCTGAGCTGGCATGTCAGTGCTCTCAGCCACCCACTATGTGATGCCCTGCAGCACCCTGGGACTGCAGAGAGCCCCTACCAGCAAGAAGGCTTTCACCAGATGTATCACCTCAACCTGGAACTTCTCAGCCTCCAGGACTGAAAGAAATTCCTTTTCTTTATAAATTACCTAGTTTCAAGTATTCTGTTGTAAGCAACAGAAAATTGATTAAGAGATCCCACAACCTCTGAGGGGAAGGCCAAGCTCAGTATTGCCTTCTTCTGGTCCTGCCACCAAAGCAATATGGAAGCCATACTCTGTGACCCACAATTATAGGGAACCTCCTTGAAAGTCATGCCAGTGGTCCCATTGGAGCTTGAAAAGTCTCACTTTAAGTATTGATAGCTTCAGCCTAACTTCCTTATCCTTTTTTCTCTCCATCCACAATCCACACTTCACAACGTGAATGAGTACTCACATTCAGAAACAGAGCCTGACTCGCTGTGGTGGCTCACGCCTGTAATCCCAGCACTTTGGGATGCTGAGGCAGGCAGATCACCTGAAGTCAGAAGTTTGAGACCAGCCTGGCCAACACGGTGAAACCCTGTCTCTACTAAAAAAACAAAAATTAGCTGGGCATGGTGGCACATGCCTGTAATCCCAGCTACTCAGGAGGCTGAGGCACGAGAATTGTTGGAACCTGGGAGGCAGAGGTTGCAGGGAGCCAAGATGGCACCACTGCACTCCAGCCTAGGTGACAGGGCGAGACTGTGCCTCAAAAAACAAAAACAAACAAAAAAACAAAAACAAAAATCTCAGAAACAGGGCGCTGCGGTTTGGCAAGGGTTTTAATTGGCAAGGAAAGCTTCAGTCATGTTCACTAGGTTAGATTAATTGAGGCATAAGTGAGTGTTAGTCATTTGGAAATTATTTCTATTGCAAAGCATCAAAAACCAAAGAGCACACAACTGGGTGCCTGAAGGTCTGTTTTGACTCTGCCACCAGATAAGAACAAAAGGAAGAGGTTCACCACTCAGGGGCATCACTTTCTCTGTATGTACACATTGTTCTGAGATAACTGGACAAAATGAAGACTTTTCAGACTAAGTTTGTTCTTCAAGCTCATGTGGGAACCCGCCATACCCCAGGACAGTCATACATGAAATAGGTAAAAATTCAGTATTATTCCTAAATCTGCCTCTCATTCTTCCGCAGCTTTGCTGTCCACCATTACGAATTGACATCAAAAAACCTAAACTAAAAGTGCTTATTTGATACACTGTATTAACCCAATCTCCATCTTTTCTGGGATAGCAAAGGAAAGTCTATTTTACAAATACCTTGTCAAGCAGACAACACTTCTGAAAAACACGCAGACAAAGTAAAACAAAACAGAACAGAACAGCGCTGCCCTTGGACAAAACTGCTTTGTAGAGTCAGATGGTGCTTTATTGGTTATGGCTAAGTCCTTGATCTGCCTGGGTGTCAGTTGCCTATTTGTAATAATTAGGCTAAAATTAATAATCTCTAAGGCTGCTTCCGGATCTAAAAATCCACATCAGCATCACTCTGTAAGATGCTGTTTTTATCTTTCAATAATGTTTCTTGCAAATTTTAATGTAGGAGCTTAGGAAAATACAGGATTAATTGCCCCATTGCATCCTTGGTTGGCCATCTGTGCATGGGAACTAGGGTCAGATACAGTAAACTAGAGGTTATATTCAGAAAATCCGAGGGTGTCTATAAGAATAACATATCCAGTCTTTATCTTCTAGAGGCAATCTGTTTCATTGGTTGTGTTTTTGTTAAACGTATTAGAGAATTGTAATGGTAATGGCTATCACTTTGTGTTTCTGCTAAAGGTATCCGAGAATTATAATGGTAATGACTATCACTAGAAGGCAAACTCCCTGAGGGCAAGGGACTTTTTCCTATTTTAGTCTCTGCTATCTCTTGCTTTTTTGTTTTTTTTTTTTTTTTTAAAGCAGATTTATTGAGATATAATTGTATTATAAAATTCAACAACTTAAAATATACAATTCAATTTTTTTAGTATATTTACAGAGTTGTAGACCTATCACAAGACCTTCAGTTGGGAAAATAAGAATGTTCTGGGTTTAAATAGTGGTGGTAGTTTCACAAAATGGGAACTGTACTTAATGCTACTGAATTGTACAGTTTAGAATGGTTATTATAGCAAATTTTATGTTGTGTGTATTTTCCCACAATATAAAATTCCAGAAAAAATCCCACTGAAGTACTTTTTGACATCATTTGTGTTTTCATTCTGCAGCTCAAGTATTATCATTGTTTACTGACTTGATTTTTTAATAGGTTCTGGGACCCTTATAGAATAGTGATCTTTGAAATCACTTGGACAGTAGCTTTCTCCAGGCAATGAAATTAGAGAAGATTTCCCCTTCTTCTTCAGATAGATCTACATTTTCTAAAATAAGCACGCATAACTTTTTAGACAGAAAACAATTATAAACATTATTTTTTAAATATTAGGAATATATGTAACTAGAACTTTTGAGTGAGAAATTGCAAAGGGCTTTCTAGAATCTGAGGAAGATAGAAACTTTTTGGAGATAATTCCTTCTCCTATGGCATTATACCACATGCTTTTATGCTTATGACTCATTTGTGAACTGTAATATTTTGCATTTATCCCACCTTTCCTATACAAACTGCGTTACTTGGTTTATAAAATTTCTATTGGTAAACTTATTTCAGAAATATATCCATAGATACACCTCTACATACATCTAATCGATGTATAAAGTAAGAATAGAGTTAGAACAGCCTCCTTTTGCAACCTTTAATGAACTGGTGTATCTAGTCATTGATCATCACCACCTGCTAAAAGAGAGGCACCCAGACAGTAAATGCTTACTAAGGAAAAACACAGCAACTTTCATCAGGTAGAATTGCTACAAATAAACCCACCTGTATCTGATTAAACCACTAGCACTAATGCTCAATTTACAGGAAAAGCAGAGACTATAGGAAGATGTTAAGCAACACCGTGGTGATACAATTATCAAAATCCAGATGGCAGAAAACTTTATAGGATAAATAACCTGGTTCCTTCAACAATGGAAAGAATTAAACATTTTTGGACTTGATTTACACAAATTGTTACAAAAATATAGTATTTGTAAGAGAATTTGAAATTTGAATAATGGCTAGGTATTTGATGATATTAACAATTTATTTTTCTTTGTGACTGAAAATATAGTTCTTTTTTAAAGTATTATGTTTTGGAAATACACACTGAAATTGTTTTCAAAGGAAATAATTTGATGTCTGGGACTACATTCAAAAAATACTCAATGAGTGTAAGTGAATGGAGGTATTCATGAAACAATATTTGTCATGATTGTGTAATTTCTGAAGCTGGGTAGGGAGTGCATGGAGTTTACTTTACTATTATTTCTACATCTGCATATGATTGAAAAATTTCATGATACTTTAAAAATGTATTTTTTGCAAATAAATGTAATGGTGAGAAGGGGTATTTGGAAGGTTTTGTTTGTTCATTAGTTTTCTAGCATTTAGTTTGTTTTTATTCTTTTAAGTTTGAAGAATATACAAGATATAATTCACCAGAGTAAAATTTCCTATCTACGTGCCTCCACTTACCACTGCCATATATATAAACTGAAGAGGAAAGTTTTTCATGACCGGCCTTCTGGAAATTGCAGAAATGTGACAGATCTGGAACACTCTCCCCAGTCTATAGGCTGATGGCATGTGGCTCTCACAAATGGGAAGGAGCTGTGAAATGGCAGAAAAGACTCAATTTTACAACTATTTTTGAAAATCTTTAATATTCCTTATTCTAAAAGTACATTAGTACATCTGACATAAAGTCAGAATGTAAAATGAATCAGGTTGCGAGCAGAATTATGGTGTAATAAAAACGTGCAGCAGAACTGGACAGTGAAATAGCTCTGAATTTCATTGAAATGTGTTGTATCATGGATCATGGATATAAAGCACAGCATGTTTATGGATTTGACAAGAGAGAAGGTACAGATTTTTTTTCCCCAGGACAAGCAGACATAATCTGGTACCTGTAGAAAATATATAAATATATTGCAGCAGAAGATATCATCACCATTATATTATAAAACATACAGTGCAGTGTAAAAAACACACACACGCAAAAACCATCAAATCATTTTAAGTAACTGTATTTGTGGTAATGTTGACACTATTATTCTGAGGCTGGTGCATGTATATTGTTAGACAAAATGAATAATTACATTGATATAATTAAGAACCAGGACTTTTGGCATATAAGAAAAAAAGATACATATGTAAGATCAGACAGATTACCTTAAAAAAAACTTATAATCCTAAATTTAAATCTGAAGTTTTTTATCAGGTGAATTTGTGATGTATTTTATCATATACATTTAAAAAGTACCAAAACCAGTAGCAATGACTTCTCCCTAGAAACCAGATGATGATCTATAAGCATACTTTTCTACTAAAACAAACAAAAAAGGGAAAAATACGGAGTGAGCTTTACAGTTATAGAGGAGTGGAGAGATCAACAGATCTTCTTACCTCAACAAAAAAAGGATAAAACTGGACACAATCGTCAAAAACAACCATCTTGGAACTCTAAAACTTGACTAAATGCAAAGAACAATTTGAGAAATATATATTTATGAAAAACTGCTAGTCCTTCAGCTACAAACAATAGTGTCTGTAATCTTGTCTAGTGCTAATGTTCACCACCCATCCCAGCTTGGTCAATAACAATGACAGCATTGCTAGTGTGCGGCTGGCCAGGAAACCTATAACTTTGATGCCAGACCAGGTGGGCTCAATTTCAGGCATAGGACAAAAACCTACAACAGGCAGCATTGACAGTAGAAAATAAATGGGTGACTGACAGGTCTAGTAGCCTAAATTTTTGGTACTGGTTGGGGCAAATGGTAAACCAGGCACAAACTTAGTGGAGAGCTCTTAGAAATAAGAGAGGCATAGAAATGATGAGAGAAGCTCTTTGTGAACACCTGGCTGACTAGGAAGCTATACATTTGTGTGGGGCAAAACCAAGACAGGTTGAGTTTAAAGTGAAAGTCACAGAAGACTTGAAAACTGACAACTTTGTGCCCACACCCAAAGACCAGTCAGCAGAGGTAGAAAGAATTATGGGTGCATGGAATTTGAGTAGAGCCCATTCCAAATCACTGGATGACCACTAAGCTATGCAGACACTGGGGTGACCCCTAGGAAAGCAGGCTAAATAACAAAAATAAAAAATCTTGGCATATATACAAATGGCCATATGCTACAGGGGAGATAAATTTCACAGTTAAAGTTCAAGTGAGTTACAAAAAAGAAAAAAGAAAGAAAAAGTAAAATCAGAACGCAAAATTACTATATTAACTCAAATGTCCAGTTTCCAACCAAATATTAGAGTACACAAAAAACACTAAATGTGAAACCATATTTAGAGAAAGTATAGACCAGATTTAGAAAAAAAAAAAGCACTGAATAGAACTAACTGTAAGTAGACTAAGAAGTAGGATTTTGCAGCAAAAATTTCATTATAGCTATTCTGAATATATTGCATAGAATTAAAAAAAAATTTTGAGGACAATGACTCAACAAATAAGGAATCTCAGTGGAAAAATAGAAGACTAAAAAAATCCAAATGGAAATCTTTAAGTTGAAAAATGTAATAACAAAAACGAAAAATCTACTAGATGGATTTAATACCAAATTTGTGATGGCAGAAAAATCATCAATGATTTTGAAGAAAAAATTAGAAATTCACCTTAAGAGTAGAAAGAAAATAGTTACAGAAAAATAAGTGGAGACTCAGAGACTTGTCAGAAAATTATACACATACTGAAGGGATTCAGAATGTGCCACTCCAAAATATTCCACTTGGGCATATTGATTGTTTTGAACTGAAGGTACTTGAGAAATAGCAAATGCAAGAGGGGCTTTCTGACCTCCTCCTTTCTACCTAAAAGTAGGTCATAAAGTTTTCCTTTAGAAAGTTGTCTTCCCTTTACCACAGAGAAGAATATTCTACTCACTACACACTGGGAGTCAACATCAAAATGTATCTGTACAAATCTACTAAAATAATTCTTATTTTCTATCATTTTCTTGTATATATTTCATAGTCAGTTTCCCACAATTTACCACCACAGAAACTGAAATCCCCTTTCCTTTGTCCTATCACTTCTTTACAAAATTCTTATTCTTTTGGTAAATAGGTTTATAAGCTCTCAGTCCTAACTGCTGCTTCACATCTTTTTTTTCTATGAAGGCTGCCGAATACACATAAAAAATTACATAAAATGTATATGCATTTCTCCTGTTAATTGGTCTTATGTCTATTTAATTTTCAGGCCAAATTCTCAGGCCTAGTTGCAGAGCCTAGCAAGGCAGATGAAAACATTTTTTCCTTTCCCATGATATAAACATACATGTAATGAGAGTCCCAGAAAGAGGGAAGAAAGAAAGTGGCAGACAAGTATATTTGACATGAACTTCTGTTTTCAGTTCTGATATCAAAAAATAATAGAAGTCATTACTCCCATCCTTTCAACAAGAAAAAAGCTGAACATACTGAAAAATAATGACTTTTCTTAGACCTGTTAGAGAACCGAAATCTAAAGGCAAACTGCTACACCGAATCTGGCAAGACAACTTCATCCAAAGAGTTACAGCCAATACCTGCTGCCTTGGAGGAGAAGTCACTGGAGCAATGAACTGGTACAAATATTTAAATGGTAATTTTGATTAATTACTGGAGCCAGGAAACTAACTTGAGAGTGAGACTATCCTAAGGGTTGCAGTCTTAGGGATACGTACTTTTTTATTTTAACCACTAGGAATCTGATTTTACTTTCACAGTGAAGCAGCAACAAAAATTCCCTTGTAGCTTTGGCAAGAAGAAGGTAAAAGTAACCATTGTGAAATATACCCAAAGTGCTCTCAATAACACAGGCTTATGCTTTCAAGGGAGAAAGACTACCAGAACCTTATCCCTACCTGGGAGAAAACTCTATCCCTAACTACAGGCCTGTCTAGCCCTTGGGACTCACCTAAAGGTGGAAAATCTCAGTAAGTTCTTTTCTACATATCAACAAACGGATTCTAAAGTACATAGGGCATGGCACAAGACCTAGAATCACCAGCACAGCACTAAAAAAGAAGAAAATTAGAGAACTCACACTACTCAGCTTCAAGGCATACTATAAACCTACAGTGATCAAGATAGCATGCTATTCACAAAGAAACAGACATACACATGGATGAAATAGAATAGAGAGCTCAGAAATAGACCCCCACACATATCATCAATTAATCTTTGACAAAGGAACAAAAGCAATTCAATAAAGAAAAGGTAGCCTTTCAACAAATAGTCCTGAAACAAGTAGACATCCACATGAAAAAAATCATCTAGACAATCTAGACAAAAACCTTACATCTTTAAAAAAAATTAATGAGAACGAGGGATTCATAGACCTAAATGCAAAACATGAAACTATAAAACTTACAGAAGAAAACATAACAGAAAATCTAGGTGACTGTGGTTTGGCAATGAGTTTTCAGATTCAACATCAAAAATATGATTGATGAAAAAAATTAAGTTGGATTTAATTAAATTTGAAAACTTCTGTGAAGGAGATTGTTAAGAGAAAAAAGGAATTAAAAGAAAAGTTATAGACTAGGATAAAATAATCACAAAACACTTATCTAATAAATGATTTGTATCCAAAACATACAAAGAACTCTTAAAACTCTGCAATAACAAAACAAACAACCCAGTTTAAGAAAATGAACTAAAGATTCAAATAGACATCTCATACATAAATGACAAATAAGCACATGAAAAAGAAGCGCAACACTATTTGTCACTAGGGAAATACAAATTAAAACAATAAAACAAAATAAAATAACAAAACAAAATAAAATGTTACTATACACTTTTTAAAATGGCTAAAATCTAAAAATTGATAAAACCAGTTGCTGGCAAGGATGCAAAGCAAAAGAAATTCTTCCATTTGCTGGTGGGAATGCAAAATGTTACAACCACTTTGGAAGCCAATTTGACAGTTCTTACGAGGCTAACTATAGGCTTATCCTACAATCCAGCAATTTTACTCCTACGTATTCACTAGAATAATTTGAGGTGAACACATCCACACAAAAGCCTGCATGTGAATGTTTGTAGCAACTGTATTTGTAATAGACAAAAACCAGAAGCAGCTAAGATGTCCTCCAAAAGTTGTGTAGATAATAGAACTGTGGTTTATTCACACAATGATATATTATTCAGTGATAAAAAAATGAGCTACCAAGCTATGAAAAGGCATGGATGAATTACAAATTTCATATTGCTTAGTGAAATAATTTGAAAAGAATCTAAAAAGATTATAATTTCAATTAGATGACATTCTAGGAAAGGAAAAACTATAGAAACAATGAAAACATCAGTATTTGTCAGGGGTCCACAGAGATGAGAGGAGGGGTTGAAGAGGTGAAGCACAGGGAATTTCTAGGGTGGTGAACTATTCCATATGATAGGTAACTGTGAACACATGACACTATGCATTTGTAAAAACCAACTGAACTTTATACAAAGGAGTAGACTTTACTCTTTGGAGTAACCTTATTCATTAAGAGTAAACCTTAATGGATGCAATGTAAAAAATAATTCAGATGTTAGAGGAATCCCAGGATGGAATGTTGAATGTGATGAAACAATCTAACTACAAATGTATGCTATTTAATACAACCTCACTGAATAAAGCTGGGGAAAGGATGCTGACCTGAGCAACTTTGGAAATTAGAGTAGTCTGTGAAACAACAGGCAAAAAGTGTAGAGAACTAATGTATAGCACGAGGACTATAGGTGATAACATCATACTGTATTTGGGATTCATGACAAATGAATAGATTTTAGTTACCTTGCCATGAAAAAAAAAAGACAGTAAACATGTGAGATGAATTTATTAATTTGCTTCACTATAGTTAAATACTACAGTTAGATACATTTTTTCTATCTCTGTGTATCCTATAACCTCATGGTGTATCCTTTAAATATACACAATGGTATTAATTTAAAAAGATATGGCTGTGCATAAGCACTATAGTCTACTTGAAAAAGAACACATACCTAATAGAGGAATGAATTAATGATTCTGATACATACATACATACTAGAATTGAACAATTAAGCAAATGAATTGTGGATGGTGGGAGCTAGGTTTCCTAATATTGTCATCAGAGTTTACAAATCAGCACATGGAAGAGGCTAGAATGATCCATGCGGTAATGGATTAGAATTGGAAACATCAGCATGGACTCGTGTTTATTTTAATAAAGATACAGATGGTTACATATGGAAATATTTCCAGATATATATATATATGTATACTCATGTGACAGTATACACATATATGTTTCCTTTCTCTGTTAGCTGAGAGGGCCTAAAAACAATGACATCAAAATAGCAACCAGCACTCTCAATGTCCAGGCATTTGTTTCAGATAGGATTCTCCAAAAAAGGGGAATCAGAGCTTCTCAGAGAAATGGTTGATTCTAGGACTGGGGCTGGAAATATGTAAGATGAACTTGGAGCAATTGCAATGCCAGAAAATAAGAAAATTTTCTTACAAAATAAGAGCAATAACAACAAGTAAATAAATAGCAACAAAACTATAATGGTGGAATATTATCAAAGGGACACAGGAACAACTGAAAGAGCTTCTGATGGCCACAACTGGAAATATTTGAGCAAGAATATCAAATTATAACCCAAAGCATAAAATAAATAAGTCCATATTGATGTAAAAAATATTGAATACCTAAATAATTGGGGTAAAATAAGACAAATTTTTCATGCAGAATTCCAAGTAATTTCTACTGATACTCCTCCCTTAGGTTGTAGAGAATAACTTTACCTCTCCTCAAATATAGGATATACCTAGTGAGTTTCCTTTAAATAATATAACAGAAAGGGAGGAAAAAATACCTTTACAGTCAAGTCTGACAAACGTGTTAGCTATGTGATCAAGGTCAACACCGACTGTGATAAGTTATGCTGGTTGATATACTTTGATAAAATAGCACTTTATTTCAATGATCTTTTTCCAAAAACACATAATCTCAGTCTAATCATAAGAAAAACAGCAGACAAATCCCAATACAGGAACATTCTACAAAATACCTGTGCATTAACTCTAAAAACTATCAAGATCATCAAAAACAAAGAAAAGTCTAAGAAGCTGTCGTTGCTAGGAAGAGCCTAAGGAGCCATGGTGATTAAATGTAATGTGATATTCTGGAAAGAATCATGAAACAGAAAAAGAACATTAGGCATAAAATACGCAAATCTGAAAAATGTTCAGACTTCAGTCAATAATGTCTCCATATAAGATCATTAATTGTAACAAATAATAAAGTAAGATGTTAATAATAGGAAATATTGGGTATCAAGTATATAGGAATTCTCTGTATTTCACAATTCTCTGTAAATCTAAAACTGTTCTAAAAATAAATTTTATTTGAACAGGAACATTTAAAGAAATAATCATCGAAGTTTCCTAATTTGATTAAAAACATTAATCCACAGATCCAAGATAATGAAACTCAAATAGACTAAAAACAAAGAGATAAACACCTCAACACATCATAGGCAAAGTGCAGTAAAAGAAAGACAAAAGAAAATCTTGAAAGCAGCAAGACTCATTGTGCCCAGGAATCACTGGTAATATTTAAAGTTGACTTTGATCAGAAACAATAGAGGCAAAAAGGCAGTGGAAGGACATATGCAAAGTGCTGTCAACAAAGAATTCTCTAACCAACAAGTCTATTCTTAAAAAAGGAAGGCAAAATAAAACATTCCCAGATACACAAAGATTGAGAGAAATCATTGTTAACAGATCTGTATGAAAAGAAACATTAAACAAAGTCCTTCGGGCTAAAGGGAAATACCAGATGGCAATTTAAATTCACAGGAAGAAATGAAGAGTCACAAAAATGGTAAAAACATAGGTAAGTAAAAGAGTATATAAATATATTTTCTGATTTTTATAATAAAAATAAAATTGTATAGGGCAATAAGAATAGTACTGTACTAGGGGTTTATAGCTTACAGGGAGATTGGAAGAAATTGAGCTATTTTAGAACATAGCTGCTATATTTTTCTGGAATTAGGTCAGTACTTACTTGAAATAGATCGAGATGAATTGAGGTGTATACTGTATTTTCTAGTAACTACTAAAAAAAGAACTCCAAAAACTTTGTATGTTTTGTTTGTTTTTTGTTTTGCTTTGTTCTGTTTTGAGACAGGGTCTTTCTCTGTCACCGATGCTGGAGTGCTGGAGTGCAAACACAGCTCAATGTGGCCTCAGCCTCCTGGGTTCAAGTGATGCTCTGCCTCAGCCTATCTTGTAGCTGAGACTACAGGTGCACACCATCATGCCCAGATAACTTTTTGATTTTTTGTAGAGACAGGGTCTCACTTTGTTGCCCAGGTTGGTCTTCAACTCCTGGGCTCAAGTGATCCTCCCATCTCAGCCTATCAGAGTACTGGGATTACAGGCATGAGTCACCATGCTTGGCCAAAAACGTAGTCTTAAAACAAATCAGCAGCTAGTAGATTTTTTTTTACCAAAGTGGTATCCCAAGAGTAAAAGAAAAAAAATCACAAGGAGAATTAGAAAATATCTTGAACTTATGTTGATGGGAATGATAGAGCTGGGAATAGCAGAGGCCAGGTGGCTGGCAGCACTTAATAATCATAAGCAAGGTGGTAAAAATTACCATAATAGGCAGCAAGGTTGGAATAGCAGCTAGGGCAGGGCTATTCAGTGAAAATGGTAAGAAAATATAGTGTGCCCAGGAATAAGATGGACTACCATTAAGGCCATTGCTTAACAAATCATAATGAGAAAAGATAAACAATGGATGAGCAGAGCTGAGCTAATCCAGTTAATGGATTTGGCCAGTTTCCAGACCTAAGTCAATTCTCAGACTCAGATTCCATCAACTGAAGAAGAGGCCAGGTCTTGATAAAGACGGACTTTGTAACACCACAGGAAGTAGGCACAATAGTGTTCTTCACAGACCTTTTGAAATGGGATTTACTGCTTTTTACTTAGATAGAATTGCTCTGGAGAAAGAGGAATAACTAGATTATTTCCAAGTATATAGGATATGAAATTAATGCTGAGAAACAGATATCCACAGAACTCCTTATGGTACCCTTATGGAGTATAGGTCTCCAGTAATATATGCAGTATTGGCCCAGAGCTATCTCACAATGGGTTTGATAACTCCATAAGCCCACCTGGTAGTTATTTCTTAGTTAAAAACCACAAAACTAGAAGGGACATACATTGCAGTTAAGAAAATTCATATTGGCTCCTTGACCTGAAAAGTAAAAGCTAATGTGTAGGAAAAGTCAAATGGAAAGCATCTGAAATTTCTCCCTTCAATGAATATAGTAATTTTTTTAAAACAGTATCGTATTCTGGGGGAGAAAAAAAATGTGACTAGTGATACTTTCCAAGACAGAAAAAAAAAATCAAGGAGCCCTAAGATCATAACTGCCCACTGTATACTCCAAACTATTTGATGCATCAAATCATAAGATTGGGCAAGTCCAGTCACAATAAATAAAAAAGTGGAAATGCTGCATCAGAAGTTAGGTTTGAGCAAATCCATGGGGCTCATACCTATGGTCTTATGAGACATTCACTATGACCATTTGATGGAAAAGAAAGAAGTTCAACCTTGGTTCATGGATGAATCAGCTTGAAATATAGGTAGAAACCAAAAATAGACTGCTGCTTCATGACAGCCCCACTCAGGAGTGGCTTTGCAAGAAAAAGATTAGAGGTCCTCTCAATGGCAGAGATTTGGGTAAAGAAACTTGCCATTCACTTTGGGTAGAATGTGAAGTGACCCAAGGGAAGACGATACGTGTACTATGTGAGGTGGTAGATGATTTGCCTACCTGCTCAGAGGCCTTGAAGTTACAATACTGGAAATCTAGTACAAGAATGTCTTGGATAGAGGCAAATGTTAGACTTGGGGTAGTGGACACAAAGTGTGAGCATTTTGATACTGAATTTAATGCCCCAGATAAATCATCAATTGCAAAAGAGGTTCAAACAAGCAAGTGGAGAAGATGCCTTTACTAGTATATGTCAGTTAGCCTCTCTCCTCAGACATCCAAGGACTTGTGCAATGGAATCAAGAATAAATGAGCTACAACAGGAGGTTAGGAAAACGGCAGATAGGAGGCAGGACTAAATTGTAGCTCCCACTTGGATGGACAGAGCAGCATATGGAGACTCATATTGTGAACTTTCTCTCCAAGAACTATCACAGGAACATACCAGGAAAACCGAGAAAATCCACAGACCCTTTGAAGGAAGCAGATGGCTTCTGAGGCCCTGGGAGACATTCCAAAAACTGTGAGTACCTGAAGTGTGAAAGTGGGAAAGAGGGATCGTCCATCCCAAACACACACCGTCACTGAGGAACCTGAAGGCCCAAATCACTGGAGAAGAATTTGATCTTATCTGGAGCTGAGACAATTTTGGATATCCTAGCGAAATAAAGGGTTAGAAGAAACAGCAGGATGAGTTATGTGGTCAGATCCGAGGGAAGTCATTTCTGACTTTGTCTCACAGAGGTCCCTGGGAAAGGCTGCCAGATAAACTGGAAAAGACCACAGGGAAAAGGAAACTTCCAGCTGAACTTTGTAACAATTTTGACCACATGTGAAGTTTCCCATACAGAACTTAGGCGAGGAGGTGAATCTTGAGGGCAGACACAGCACTGAAGCCATGGCAGGTGGGGAGGTGCTGAACCTGAAAAGCCCTGCTTATTTTCACAGCCAGGAGGCTGGCAGTCTGGGGCGAGTTCTCGCCCTGCTCACCTGCTGCCTGGAAACAAAGTTGGTGCTATTAAGGGGGCGCATGGTGGAAGCGAGACTGGCCTCTGGGGTTGTATGGGAGCTGGGTGAAGACTGTAACTGCCAGCTTTCCTCCACTTCCCTGGAGACCTGCATGACAGAGAAGAGGCAGCCATAATCCCCCTGAGAACATAGCTCTATTGGCCTGGGAA
This sequence comes from Piliocolobus tephrosceles, assembly GCF_002776525.5. Classification (NCBI taxonomy): domain Eukaryota; kingdom Metazoa; phylum Chordata; class Mammalia; order Primates; family Cercopithecidae; genus Piliocolobus; species Piliocolobus tephrosceles. Next base: position 40,152,276 of record NC_045451.1, read on the forward strand.
TGACACCACCATCCCCAACAGCATCGCAGCAAGTTCCACCCAAAGAGGGTCTGAGCTCAGTCATGCCTAACCCTGCCGCCCACCTGATGATCTTTCTCCACCCACCCTGGTTGCTGAAGACAAAGGATATATTCTCTTGGGAGCTCTAAGGACCCACCTACCACTTGATTCTCCTTATACCACCACAACTGATACTGTCTTGTAAGTGCCACCTCGTGGCAGGAGGACAATCAGCACAAAACTAGTACAACAAACAAAACTATTAATACAACTAAGGATCCTCACAGGGTTCATTTCACTCCCCTGCCACCTCCACCAGAGGAGGTGCTGCTATCCATGGCTGAGAGACCTGAAGGTGGTTCACATTCACAGGAGTCTGTGCAGATACCTCCCAGTACTAGTCTGGAGCCCAACAGCTCTACTTGGTGGCTACATCCAGAAGAGAAATGACAATCTCTGAAGTATGGCTTTCAGGAAGCCACATCCCTAGGGAAAAAGGGAGAGCACTACATCAAGGGAGCACAGTATGGGACAAAATAATCTGACAGCAGCCCTTGAGCCCCGGAACTTCCCTCTGACATATAGTCTACCCAAATGAGAAGGAATCAGAAAAATAATTCTGCTAATATAACAGAACAAAGTTCTTTAACACCCCGCAAAAATCATACTATCTCACCAGCAATGGATCCTAACCAAGAAGAAATCCCTGAATTGCCAGAAAAAGAATGCAGAAGGTCGGTTATTAAACTAATCAAGGAGGCACCAGAGAAAGGTGAAGTACAACTTAATGATATCAAAAAATGACAAAAGATAGGAAGAGAAAATCTTCAGTGACATAGACAGCATGAATAAAAAACAATCACAACTTCTGGAAATAAAGAACACACTTAGAGAAATGCAAAATGCACTGGAAAGTCTCAGCAATAAAATTATACAACCAGAAGAAAGAACTTCAGAGCTCAAAGACAAAGTTTTCAAACTAACCCCATCCAACAAAGACATAAAGAATCCAAAAAATGAACAAAGCCTCCAAGAAGTTTGGGATTTTATTAAATGACCAAACCTAAGAATAATTGGTGTTCCTGAGAAAGAAGAGAAACCTAGAAATCTGGAAAAAAGTGCTTCTGGCAGGAGACCAGTCAGCACAAAACTAGTGCAATAAACAAAACGTTATTTGAGGGAATAATCAAGAATAACATCCCTTGCCTTGCTAGGGACCTAGACATCCAAATACAAGAATCTCAAAGAACACCTGGGAAATTTATTGCAAAAGGATCATCACTTAGGTAGCTAGTCATCAGGTTATATAAAGTCAAGATGAAGTAAAGAATCTTAAGAGCTGGGAAGCAAAAGTGCCAGGTAACCTATAAAGAAAAACCTATCAGATTAACAGCAGATTTCTCAGCAGAAACCGTACAAGCTAGAAAGGATTGGGGCCCTATCCTCAGCCTCCTTAAACAAAACAATGATCAGCCAAGAATTTTGTATCCTGTGAAACTACACTTCATAAATTAAGGGAAAATACAGTCTTTTTCAAACAAATGCTGAGAGAATGTGCCACTACCAAGCCAGCACTGCAAGAATTCCTAAAAGGAACTCTAAATCTTGAAACAAATCCTCAAAATACACCAAAATAGAACCCCCTGAAAGCATAGATGTCACAGGACCTATGAAACAAAAACAATAAATTAAAAACAACAACAAGGTATTCAGGCAACAAATAGCATAATGAAAATAGAATAGTCCCTCACATCTCAATACTAACATGGAATGTAAAGGGCTTAAATGCTCCACTTAAAAGATACAGAATGGCAGAATGGATAAGAATTCACCACCTAAGTGTCTATCTTCAAGAGACTCACCTAACACATTAAGGACTCGCATAAACTTAAGGTAAAGGGGTGGAAAAAGATATTCCATGCAAATGGACACCAAAAGCAAGGAGGAATAGTTCTTATACCACACAAAACAAACTTTAAAGCAACAGCCATTAAAAAAGACAAAGAAAAAAATCATGTAATGATAAAAGGGCCTGTCCAACAGGAAAATATCACAATCCTAAATATATATGTACCTAACACTGGAGCTCCCAAATTTATTAAACAACTATTACTAGACCTAAGAAATATGATAGACAACAACACAGTAATAGTGGGGGACTTCAATTCTCCACTGACAGCAATAGACAGGTCATCAAGGCAGAAGGTCAATAAAGAAACAATGGATTTAGAGTGTACTCTAGCACAAAAATGGACTTAACAGAATATTGTACCCAACAACTGCAGAATATACATTCTATTCATCAGCACATTGAACATTTTCTAAGACAGACTATATGATAGGCCACAAAACAAGTCTCAATAATTTTTTTAATTTAAATTATATCAAGTACTTTCTTGACCACAGTAGAATAAAGTTGGAAATCAACTCCAAAAGAAATCAATCAAAACCATGTAAATACATGGAAAATAAATAACCTGCTCCTGAATGATTATTGGGCCAACAATGAAATCAAGATGAAATTTAAAAATTATTTGAACTGAACAATAATAGTGACACAATCTATCAAAACCTCTGGGATACAGCAAAGGTGGTGCTAACAGGAAAGTTCATAGCCTGAAATGCCTGCATCAAAAAGTCAAAAAACACAAATAGACAATCTCAGGTCATACCTCAAGGAACTAGAGAAACAAAAACAAACCAAATTTAACCCAGCAGAAGAAAAAAAATAACAAAGATCAGAGCAGAACTAAATTGAAACAAAAAAATAAAAAAGATAAATGAAACTAAAAGTTGCTTCTTTGAAAAGATAAATAAAATTGATAGACCATTAGTGAAATTAACCAAGAAAAAGAAGAGAAAAGATCCACAGAAGCTCAATTAGAAACAAAATAGGAGATATTACAACCGATATCACAGAAAGACAAAAGATCATTCAAGGCTACTATGAACACCTTTATGTGTAAACTAGAAAACCTAGAGGAGATGGATAAATTTCTGGAAATATACAATGCGCCTAGATTAAAGCAGGAATAAATAAAAACTCTGAACAGACCAATAACAAGCAGCAAGATTGAAATGGTAATTTCAAAACTGCCAGCAAAAAAAGTCTAGGACCAGATGGATTCACAGTTGAATTCTATCAGACGTTCAAAGAGGAATTGGTACCAATTCTATTTACACTATTCCACAAGATAGAGAAAGAGGTAACCCTCCCTACATCATTCTATGAAGCCAGTATCACCCTAATGCCCAAACCAGGAAAAGACATAACAAAAAAGAAAACTACAGACTGATATTCCTGATGAATATAGATGCAAAAATTCTTAACAAAATACGAGTTAACTGAATCCAACAGTATATAAAAAAGATAATCCACCATGATCAAGTGGGTTCCATACCAGGGATGCAGAGATGGTTTAACACATGCAAGTCAATAAATGTGATACACCACATAAACAGAATTAAAAACCAAAGTGAAATGATCATCACAATAGATGGAGGAAAACCACTTGACAAAATTCAGCATCTCTTTAGGATTAAAACCCTCAACAAATTGGCAATAGAAAGTACATACCTTAATGTAATAAAAGCCATCTATGACATGGGGAAAAGGTGAAAGCATTCCCCATGAAAACTGGAACACGACAAGGATTCCCACTCTTACCACTTCTACATCTATTCACATAGTACTGGTACCCCTAGCTGGAGCAATCAGACAAGAGAAAGAAAGAAAGGGCATTCAGATCAGTAAAGAGAAAGTCAAACTGTTGCTGTTGACTGATGATATAATTGAATACCTAGAAAACCCTAAAGACTTCTCCAAAAAGTTCCTTGAACTGATAAATGAATTCAGCAAAGTTTCAGGATACAAAATTAATGTATATAAATCAGTAGCTCTGCTATACACCAGCAGCGACCAAACTGAGAATCAAATCAAGAACTCAACCCCTTTAACAATAGCTTCAAAATAAATAAATAAAATACTTAGGATATACCTAACCAAGGAGGTGAAAGACCTCTACAAGGAAAACTACCAAACATTGCTGAAAGAAATCATAGACGACACAAACAAATGGAAACACATCCCATCCTCATGGATGGGTAGACTCAATATTGTGAAAATGACCATACTGCCAAAAGCAATCTGCAAGTTCAATGCAATTTCCATCTGAATATCACCATTATTCTTCACAGTACTAGAAAAAATTCCGAAAATTCATATGGAACCAAAAAAGAGTCCGTGCAGTCAAAGCAAGACTAAGCAAAAAGAACAAATCCGGGGGCATTACATTACCCGTCTTCGAACTATACTGTAAGGCCATAGTCACCAAAACAGCATGGTACTGGTATAAAATAGGCACACAGACCAATAGAGGAGAACAGAGAACCTAGAAATAAAGCCCAATGCTTACAACCAACTGATCTTCGACAAAGTAAACAAAACCATAAAGTGGGGAAAGTATACCCTATTTAACAAGTGGTGCTGGGATAATTGCCAAGCCACATGTAGAAGAATGAAGTTGGATCCCCATCTCACACATTATGCAAATTTCAACTCAAGATGAATCCATGACTTAAATCTAAGACATGAAACCATAAATATTCTAGAAGATATCATTGGAAAAACCCTTTAAACATTGGCTTAGGCAAAGACTTCATGACCAAGAACCCAAAAGCAAATGCCACAACAACAAAGATAAATAGATGAGACTTAAAAGCTTCTGCACAGAAAAGAAAAAATCAGCAAACGGACAACCCACCAAGTGGGAGAAAATATTTGCAATCTATACATCTCACATAGGAAAAATATCCAGAATATATAAGAAACAAATGAGGAAAAAAAATTCCCATCAAAAAGTGGGGGCTAAGGACATAAATAGAAAATTCTGAAAAGAAGATATACAAATGGCAAACATGAAAAAAATGCTCATCATCACTAATGATCAGGGAAATGCAAATTAAAACTGCAATGTGATACCACCTTACTCCTGCAAGAACAGTCAAAATCAAAATATCAAAAAATAATAGATGTTGGCCTAGATGTTCCCGTAAAAGGGAACACTTTTACACTGCTTGGCAGTCGGACTATAAACTAGTACAACCACTATGGAAAACAGTGTGGAGATTTCTTAAAGGACTAAAAGTAGAACTACCATTTGATCCAGCAACCCCACTACTAGGTATCTACCCAGAGAAAGAGAAGTCATTATGCAAAATAAGATACCTGCAAATGCATGTTTATGGCAGAATTCACAATTACAAAAATATAGAATCAGCCCAAATGCACATCAATCAATGAGTGGATAAAGAAACTGTGGTATGTATGTGTGAGTATATGATGGAACTGGAGACCATGATTCTAAGTGAAGTAACTAGGAATGGAAAAACCCAACATCACATGTTCTCACTCATAAGTCGGAGCTAAGCTATGAGTATACAAAGGCATAATAATGATACAATGGACTTTGGAGACTCAGGAGAAAGGGGAGGAGGGGAATGAGTGATAAAAAAAACTACAATTTGGGTACAGTGTGTACTGCTTGGGTGATGGGTCCACCAAAATCTCAGAAATCACCACTGAATAACTTATTCATATAACCAAACATCATCTGTACACCAAAAACCTGTGGAAATAAAAAATGAAGAAAAGCAAAAGAATGAATTAGCTAAAGTGGCAGACACAAGGGCCATGATGGCTCACAGTATGATCTCACTAAGGCTGATCTAGTCACTATAAATATCCAGTGTTTCAGCAATAGAGGCCAATGCTGATACTTCGGTATGATACCAAACCTAAAGTAGAACAGTGTCTTGATGACAAGTTCATTACACTGGATAAGCTACCTTGAAAATGGAGACGTTTTATTTTGACATTATTATATTCTAACTCAGAGTTTACCTTTAATACACACAATGTCTCCACTAGCATTATTATCTGTATTAGATTTTGAAGACTGCCATAACAAAGTGGTACAGAATGGGTGGCTTAAAACAACACAACCTATTTGTACATGGCTCTGATATCCAGAAGTCTAAAATTGGAGATGGGCTCCTAGACTCAATTCCATGTCTCTTGGGAAGAATACATTTCACTCCTCTTGCCTAGTACCAAGTAGCTGCTACCCCATCTCTGCTTCTGTCTTTACATTGCCTTCTACTCTCTATCTTCTTCCCTTCTATTTTCTTAAAAAGATTCTTGTTTATGGATTTAAAGCCTACCCTAGTCTAAGATGATGATTTTTGCCTGGTCACTTTGAGTTATTTCTGCTTTTGTAGGTATAAGGTTGTGTGATCATCAAAGGCATGAAAATATTGGTAAGTGTGAGTGGGACATAGTGTCAAACACCATAGCTCATTGGCTTCTACCTCCCTAAACATTCTCTAGGATGAGGTCTTCTAATCAGTGCTAGGCACATTTGTTGGTGCTATGTTTATGCTAATTCTGACTGGCTAAAATTTGTTGGGAAAAATTGTAAAACCTTATACTGGTGCACCAAATTGTTTCTAAGATTGCTAAAAGCACAAATGTTTCTTCAACTCTTCTCATGTCTTTAGACACCCTTCTCATGCAAACAGGCCATTCCCATATTTTCAGAAACCAAGTAAACATTTATTGACTCACCACTTCCAAGGTTCCCCAGGGCCAGAGTCCTGCCCCTCATATTTTCCAGAAAAACATAGCCACAGTGTCTCATTACAAGGGGATGTATACTCAGCTATTTGGATTTTAGTGTTCATTCATCTATATTCAATCTTTTTGGATTTTAAGCCTCTTATATTAGCTAGCACAATGCTGTGCACACAGCAGTTATTTGATATTTAGTGGATAGTTAAATAAATGAAATAATAAATGAACAAATTAATACGTGAAAATATTTATGTCCTGTCAAAGTAGAGGTGAATCATTTTTACTATAAATCAGTGATGTTGTCAAATCATTGCCCCACAGATAGTACAGAACATAAATTCATTAAATTGATGTTCTACATGGATGAAGACTGCTTTCCAAATAAATGGGTCCAGACTCCCATTATGAGTACTTGGCTGTGGTGGTGCCATGCTGTGCTTTCTGTAAAAAGCAATTGTTATGAGGGCCAAAAAAGAACTGCTGTGAAACCTGATGAGAGTTTAACTCGAACCAGTTTCCAGATTGTAAAGTGATTGCTTTTGGGTTTCTACTATTTCCCATTCTCATTACACTCTTTGTCACCACAATGGATTTATGTGGTACCATATTCTGCACACATTACAATGTTTGTCAAGATAATGAATAGTCTGAAAATTTGAATTTCCAATACAGTCAGTGAATTATGAAAGTGTGTCTTAAAATATTTCCTCACTCTGTTCACTTACCCAACAGGCTTGCCCCTCCCTCCTCCCAAAAGCCTAATGTTGCCAGGAAGAGGTCTGAGAGGTCAGCAAAGATTAGAATACTGAAAAGGTCAGCATGGCAAGGCCACTTCTTTAATTCACACCACATATTAGACATTAAAATTCTAGGTCCTCACTCTTATAACAAATGAGAATAAAAAAATAGCATAAAATTAATTGGCAACACTTCTTAAAGTGACAAACGGTTATCAATTTCTTTGGTATTCATTACAATAACATTAATCATGAAAAACTCTTTGAATGTGAAAGTAGCCGTTATGTGCAGTTCCATAGGAATTTGGTGGTAATTTAGCATTCATTAATGTCCATTTACAATGAAGTGTTACTATATTAATCCACTTTTCTGTGACAAAACCTGTAATGGGGAAAGACATAATGTCTGTTCCCTCTGTAGACTTTCCATTTCAATTGTGAAGCCAACTTATGTCTTCAGTTAAGACTAAAATTGTAAGTGGTCTCCTGATTATTGTGGCTAGTCTTAGAGTCCAAGGTTCAAAGAACATGAAAAATCAAGATGATTCTGGGTACCAAGAAGCATAATACAGTTTCTAAAACTTATGTCATTGTTTAAGATGAGTTTTTGCATTAGCTTACAGGTTACCCTAGCCAACTCAGTGACACTGAATGTAGGATTCAGTCTTCCTAGAGGTAAGTAGCTTGATACTATTCCATGCCTCAAACCCTGCCCCTATTCCTGGCTTGTTTTCTTATTGCAAGTGGTTAAAATGAATAGATAATATCCATTCTGGTTACAAAGAGTGCAATGTTAATGGAAAATATTAGAAACTCAAAGCAATGACTATTGTCTGGTAAAAACAAACAACTCTCTATTGGAATAACAGTCAACTATTTAATAACACCAATAACATTATCATGGACAACAGTAGTAATGATAACATTATCGACTACTATTGGACACTTACTCTATTCTAGGCATTACTGCAAGAAATTAACATGAGTCAGCTAATTTAATTCATTAACAACTCTAGAAAAACAGCACTATTATTATCTCTATTTTATATAGATTAGGAGAGGAACACAGGGCATGAAGCCAGCAACTGGCTGAACTAAAATTGAGAGCTGCCAGTCTGGCTCCAGAATCTACCTTCTGAGGAATTACACTTTGCTGCCTCTTATCTTGCCAGATCGGCTGTTTGCAAGAACATTGAGTAAGATGGTAAGCAAAATAACAGGACTAGCATGCACGTGTGCGCACACACACACACACACCCCCTTCAATTTCCTAAGGATTCAGGGAAAACAAGAAATTTGTCCCTGTAAATGAGCACTTTCCAAAACATGAATGCTGCAACAGGTTTCAGGAGATACTGATGTCTTTGGCCCTGGAGCAGCCAGATGGGGTCTAGGGTAGCCAAAGCCAGGTCAATTGCAACACCAATCTGCCTCTTCCAGGCTCCTTGGAGCATACTGGGGAGAAGCAGGGTCTGAGGTACTACATACCTCCAGGCCACTGACAAGATGAGTGGTGTCTGTCATTGCTGTGTGTCCAGTAAGGCTAAATGCAGACAGAATGGTGCCATACTACTTGGCATTACACCTCAGAAGCCAGCTGCAAAGCACAGCCTTGCTGTGGAAATGGAGGAAAGAGCCAACAATACTTCTAGAAAATGTCATGTTGTGAGTGCTCAAGGAGTACTATCCAGCCCAAGGTGTGGCCAGTTAGGAGTGGTGGTGGGGGCGTGAGAGGATATGGGGGACCAGGCACAAGTGCCTAGTATGCTAAGTGCCAGGCAGAACCCTGACTCCCTGCCTTCATAGGTGTCAAAACTTCTATCAATTTGCAGCCAATGTGCCCTTTTAATAGAATCCAAACTATCTGCAGTGTGACAGCTCTAACAATGCATGCACATTCTACAAATTAGAACTCCATCATTATTTCTCAACACTTGATAAGAAAAAGTTCAATTAGATTGGAATCTTTTCACATTATCACAGGAAATGTCAACATTTTAGTCCATGAAAGACAAAGAAGGGCTGTTAGATCCTTCAACGTAACGTCAACTGTTGTAAATTGTAGAATGATCACAAAAAAATTTTAAGTTTTTTATAAAACCATTTGTGGAATAACATTTCTTTGTCTACAAAGACAATGAAGAATTTGAAGACATCATTAAAAACGCTTTTCAGAAATTGTATGTAGTCCTTTCAAGCATTAACCTTTGCATTAAAAAGGTATACTCATGGAAGAAATCTCAGTTTTCATAATAAAATAAATAGAAATTCATCTGAAATTTTGTAAATATTTAATACTTACTATCTTCTTTCATTTTTTGTATTTAGTGTTCTTATATAATATGAAGAAAAGGTAATGACTACTTTAGCCAGGCCCTGTAAGAATTTCCTAAATCCCCTCAGCATATCCCAGAATGCCATACAAATATTCTCATGCTTTTCCTGGGGTTTCTGGAAGAGAAGATACAACAGGAGCTTGCAAAATTACCCAAGGAAGAACAGAAAGTTTTAAAGTCCCCCTGCCTTTCTAAATGTTTTAAAATATTTATCATTCCCATGAAGACATGTTTAAAGTGATAACTTCTCACCAGATTAAAAGGTAAACTCAGCTGAGCATAGGGAATCCAGTTTTGAACTTGACAGGCCAGGTAGACTGCCTGGAGCCTGACAAAAGCTCTCTTTGAAGATCCTTGCAAGGCACATGCAAGTACCTGGCAGTTATAATGGGGAAGAGGCATTTGTTTTTATTCCAACTATAAAATCCTTGCCTTCCTAGAATTTTGCTGCACATCTACAGCATCTACCACCCTGGTTATCCCTTTAGAGGAAAAAAAAGGAACAAGTATTCTGTGGCTTCCCACTGAGCTTGGGGGTCCTAGTTACACATAAGCCCTTGTGAATATGGGCCACCCCGTGAGTGAGGGAGTGAGGTAATGAGAGCTCCTGCTACCCACTGCCACCTCCCCTTATGTAGGCAGGGGTGCTTGCCTATGGAAGAGTCTCGAGATCTCTTTGAAGAAGCTATTTTTTTCATAATACTTAGTAGAAAGGTCCGATGGCATATAGATTCCCTCTGCCATGTATTTGCTGAGTCTGTTGGACAAAGTACTTAACCATATCAAAGCTGTTTCGTCATCTCTAAAATGGGAATAGACTTACGTATGTCATATGGTCTTTGTAAAGATTCATGAGAATAAGGTTCATTAGGAATACTGCAAGGTCTTCTTCAACCAATAAAAATGATAGTTACTATAAATGTTTCTTGAACTAAATTGTTAAAAGTATCATTTAAAGTGTTAACTAGTTTCAAAAGTTCTATTTTTACCTGGATTGATAGAGTCACAAGATAATGTGTGTGTAAATAAATGTGACAATTTTCTCATCAAAGCAATGGGCTCTGTAATTCTCTCCTTTAGGCCTAAAAATATCAGGTGAGTTTATCACTAGTTTCTTTCCTTTTCTCCTCCTCATCCCTTATGACCTAATGGGATGAGGCCAGAAAAACCTCCCTGTAATACTGGCCCTCCTTTTTTTTCCTGAAGTGGGCTGAATTGATACATCTGAAGCTTATAACCTATCCTTTAAGCAGCAGGCTGCTCCACTGACCTTCACATCCAGTTACGAAAGCTTCTGACTCAGGGCCACCTCACTTTTCTGACTAAGTCTATTTGGAGTGCTATAACAAAATGCCTTAGAATGGGTAATTTATAAACAACAGAAATATATTTCTCACAGTTCTTGAGGCTGGGAAGTCCACGATCAAGGTGCCAGATGATTCAGTGTCTGAGAAGGGCCATGTCCCTCACCGGTGCTGCCTTCTTGCTGTCTTCACATGGCAGAAGGGGCAAACAAGCTCCCTCAGGTCTTTTTAATAAGAGCACTACTCCCATTCATGAGGGCTTTGCCCTCATGTCCTAATCACCTCCTATTAGGGATCGGTTTTCAACATACAAATTTTAAGGGAACACATTCAGACCATAGCACTTACGTTTTCTTCTGTTGTTTCTTACTTTTCACGCCCTTATGAATACTCACTCTCCTTGCATCTACTTCTAAGAATAGTTGACTACCTTCCTTGACTCATTGTTTTTCACTCCTTAGCTGCTCCCTAGTTGTTCCCCTAATTTCCAGATTTCCCAACCCCCAGATTTCCCAACCCCTGGATTTCCCCTAACTTTAAAGCCCTAAAGTTTGTATTCACTTATTTCTCAGTCACCAGATAAACCCCTTTTTGCCCACCATCATGGTGCAAGATGATGTCACTCTGTCACTGGAACCTCTCCCTTATTCCCTTCCATCACATCTCCTTCCACTCCCTGCATCAGGAGGATCACAAGAAATCTGTTCTTTCTGAAAGATGTTGAGATCCAAATATAACATATTGAAGATCTGAGAGCTAACCCATAACTGTGAGATCTCCTCCCTCTTGCCTTTGTTTTAAACAGCCAGCATGAAAATGCATGGGACCTGTAATACAAGGTTAAGAAAAAGGCATGGTATAAGAGTTTACAAACAGTTTCTTTATAACTATGTAAAAAACAATTATGTTTGCCTGTGTTTTTCTTGTGCCTAGCACAATGTCTACATGTTGTAGATGTTCCATAAATATTTGATGCATACACTTATCAGTTAATGAATGTATAAACAAAATACTAGAAGGCCATATGCCCAAATGGTTGTCTTTGAGTGATAGGATTATAAATCCTTGTTGTTTTGCCCTACTGTTCTATATTTTTTAAGTTTACTGTAATCATCATGCATGGCTTATACAATTGCAAAAGAACTTTATTGGGAAAAGAAATAGTCAAATACATTCTTAGTACTTATGGAGATTTCTTACAAAACACTTTTTGAAACCAAACACCGAAGAGTACATATTGCATTATCCCATTACATAAATTTCACAAACAGGCAGAACAAATCCATTATGCTAGAGGATGGTGGTGACTTTTGTTGGGAACTAGTTAACTTTGATTTCTTTATCTGTTGCTAATTACATCCGTGTGTTCATTTTGTGGAAACTGGAAATGTACACATTTGTGTACTTTTCTGCATTAATATTAAACTTCAATAGAAAGATTACCTCTGAAACTTAGAAACAAAACTAATTGTCTTTCAAGTAAAATGCTTCAGAAGAAAACAGTTTTATTTTAAAGCTTTAGTCTACTGATTCTAATCTCATTCTATTCATAGATGAGAAATATGAGTATAAAAATAAAGAAGCTAATAAGTATCACACCACAGCAGTTGAGTAATATTTGAAATGAAAAAGTATTAAATTAGGAGAAGTAATTATTGTCATGTTAAAGCTCAAGTTTTCAATTTTTAAAAACAATCATGCAATTACCTAATATACTAATACAACTGGAATAGGTAATATTTGCTTTTTCTGTAATTAAAATGTGATTTACTAGACTTCTGACCTTGCTATCTCTAAGGTGACTGTTCTGTCTCTCAAAACCAAAAGCCTTTGTAAACTCACTGGTTTATTATTAGTCTGTTCTCTTGCTGCTGATACTCAAGAGTGGGTAATTTGTAAGTATGTCTCAAGACATACTAGAGACTGGGTAATTTATAAGTATGTCTGGGTATAAGTATGTCTTGAGACATACTTGAGGCTGGGTAATTTATAAGTATGTCTCGAGTCATACTTGAGACTGGGCAATTTATAAAGAATAAAAGGTTTGATATACTCAGAGTTCCATGTGGCTGAGGAGGCCTCACAATCAGGTGGAAGGCAAAAGGCACCTCTTACATGGTGGCAGGCAAGCGGGAAATGAGAACCAAGATGAAGGGGAAATACCTTATAAAACCATCAGATCTTGTGAAGCTTATTCACTACCATGAAAATGGTATGGGGTAAACTACTCCCACGATTCAATTATTTTTAGACCTGTGACCCTTAAGCTGATAATTTCCACTGTTATGGAATGAACTGTGTCCTCCCCTAAAATTTATATGTTAAAACCCTAACCCCCAGTGTGACTGTATGTGGGGATGGAGCCTACAAGGAAGTAACAAAGGTTAAGTGAAATCACAAGGGTTCTAATGCAATAGAACTGATGTCTCTATAAGAGGAGGAAACATTGGGCTCGCTAGCTCTCTCTCTGCACAAGCACAGGTGAAAGGCCATGTAAGGATACAGCCAGAAGGTGGTCATCTGCAACCCAGCAACAGACCCCTCACCAGAAACCAATGCTGACCACACCTTGATATTGGCCCATCTAGGTTCCAGAACTAAGAGAAAATAAATTTCTGTTGTTTAAGCACCCATTACTGTGGTATTCTAATTATGGCAGCCTGAACAGACTAATACATCCACACACAAGAGTTCTAGCCTATAATTGGAGTTGGGGTGAAGCAGGCAAACAGCCCATTGTGTTACTAGAAATTAAAGTATCCTTCTAACAATTCATACTTTTATAAGAAGATGAAGGTAGAGGTTATTTGCATTGCATGGCATGACAAGCTGGAATTCTGATTCCTACCTGGTACTCCAGGACCACTTTTCTCTTGCCGTGAAATTCACCTCTCCAAGTAGAAATTGACCTCCTGGCCATGGCTTCATCAGCCCCATGTTCATCCACAGATAGACCTTTTGCCTTGCCTTTACCATACAACATATGCATATTTATTTACCCTGCCTCCTTCCCCACTCTTATGATGCTAACCCCACAGAAAATATAGTTACTAAAGGAAGACCACATATTGTCATTCATTTGTTTTCCCATCAAATAAATCATGTCTTAAGCAGTAAGCAAGCCTTTAATTCCTGCCACAACAGAGAAATATGTTTGTCATCATTGTTAGGCTATAACTGAGGGTTAGCTTTAAGTAGCATTTTTACATATTGTTGAGCACAAATTATTATCTCTATAATTGGTGGTTCTGGGGCTGCTTCTGAATTTACGCAGAGCACCATTCTCTACCGAAATGTCAGGAAATATGCTACAAGCATCACTTGCCAAGACGGAAAGCAAACGTGCCCCTTTCAGAAGCCCTTCCCGCATTTAGTGAAGGGGTTTCCTAATGTCCATAGTCAGTCTTCCCCACCCAAAGAGTTGTGAAAAGGGGAAATATGGCTTTTGAAAATAACCCTCCTTCTTAACTTTCTCTTTCTTCGGAAGTGTCCTGTTTAATAGTATATTGCTTTACTCCTTGAGAATGGACTCACATAAAGTTTTTAGGGAGTAATTCCCCTTCCTAGAAGCATGCTAATTCTACAAGAATGCTCCAGAGAAGGCACTGTGTAAGCTCCAGTGAGCACAGTTCTGTCTTAGTTTATATTCTAACAGAAGACAATCCAGAGATGAAGATTAAAGTGTAAGAATTTATTTGAAAGGCAATTGTAGAAAACTGTTAGGAGAGTAGGCAGGTGAAGTAAGAAATAAAAGGGCTAACAAAGGGTGTGCTCAAGAAAGTTGCCACTGTAGACAACTGGAGCTTAATTTATCTTGGGAACTAGAAAACAGTTTAGAACATGGGCCTCAAAGCTATCTCACTTCATGAGGACAGAAATGTGGGTATTTACTACCCACCCAAAGGGAACTGGAGAATATATGGTCTATGTTGGCTTGCTCAGGAGCTTCAACAGTCAGATAACACTCAGGCAGAGCTGCAGGTGCAGGTAGACTGAAGTTTGGAAGTGATGTGTGAAGCATCATTGCCATGGGGATGTGGGTAGGGAATTGACAATGTCAGCTAAAGGGTCCTATTTCTTACTGATTTATTCATTAATTACCTGCTTCCTTTAAAAAGTGATTTGAATCTCACAAACATACGTTTAATGAGATAAAATCGTATTGCATGGTTTGTAATAAGCCTAAAAGCCTCCTAACAGTGACAAATTTTAAACTATATATAGATTCTTGAAGAGGTTAAATATGCTTGAATAGTTTATGGATCTTCATTATAATCAAAACACAATCTGATTAGCAATCTTTGGCAAAAGAATTTTCTAAACAAATGCAAACTTCAGCCCAAGCACTATCTGAACACCTCAAATACCAACTAACCAATATCAAATTTGTAAAGGATTTTGTTGGTTGGTCTGTTGCTTTTCTATATGACAGTAACTTTTTAAATGGTCACTACACAGTAGCTCACAGAAATTTAGTTGTTTTACATTTTTCCAACTGATAATGCAGTTTTTTAGAAATTGTCTCTGCCTAGATTGCAGCTTTCTGTAACTCATTCCTGGCTACCTAATGGTATACAAAGGACTTTCCATCTGATCTGATCAATCCTGGAAAACAGGATTTTATAGGCTTTTCTTTTTTCTTTAAAAAAGAAAGGGAAGGACCCTGTATCACTGTGATGTGTGTTTTGCCTACATTGTGTAATCTTTTCATCAATCATATGTGTTGGTTATCATCGTGCTTTTAAGGGTCAATCACAGTTTCGGAATGCCTGAGGCTAACAGGAACGTTTTTCTATGGCCTTATTAAAGATATTTAAAAATAGAATACTTGTCCTTCTTTCCCAGTACCTTCCTGGGCTTTCATATCAGACTGAGGAGGCAATAAGCAACTGCTTGAAAGAAATTCCATCAGTGTGGCATATTCCATATAGAGAGTCTCTTAAAGTCTAAAGAAAGCATTTGTTGCTAGCATTCCTGAATGTCTGCTTGATTAAATTAGTCGAACTTTTTTTTTTTTTTTTTTTTTTTTGAGACTGAGTCTCACTCTGTCATCCAGGCTGGAGTGCAGTGGCACAATCTTGGCTCACCACAACCTCCTCCTCCCCGATTCAAGTGATTCTCCTGTTTCAGCCTCCTGAGTAGCTGGGATTAGAGGTACCTGCCACAGCTAATTTTTTGCCCAGCTAATTTTTGTTTTTTTATTTTTAGTAGAGACAGGTTTTCACTATGTTGGCCAGGCTGGTTTTGAACTCTTGACCTCAGGTGATCCACCTCAGGTGATCCACCATTTAATGGCACCCTCAGCTTCCCAAAGTGCTGGGATTACAGGCGTGAGCCACCATGCCTGCCCTGTTTCTAAATTAAAGAAATATGCATTGCATAATTTTGACAAAGTCAGGTAACTGGACTTTCAAAATAATTACATAAGTTTTTCAAAGCCAATTAATTCATTAAATCTTGACTAGTTGCTTTGTGTGAAACAGTGGTTCAAATTTCTATAACTACCTTAGTGAATATTATATCAAGCATCACATTTGTCCCAAGTGCTCTAATTGCTTATACTCAAAATTTTTGTTGTTTTATTCCAAGACCTAAAAAAGTAGATTGGAAAATTCTTTATTCTTTTAGATGCCTTAACGAGCTGAATTGGAACAGTAAATGGTGAATAATTCAAGATTTATTGAACACTTGTTACACAGGCAACCTGTGCTTGCCTTTGTGCAAAAGAGAGAAAAACAAAGGGAAAAGAAAGAGAAGGACCGTGTATCACTGTGCTGTGTGTTTTGCCTACATTGTGTAATCTTCTCATCAATCATATGTGGTAGTTATTATCATGTTTGTTTTCCAGAAGAGAAAGAACTAAGTTTCAAAGTTCAATATAAACTAAGACAGTCCTGTGCATGCTTGAGCATAGACAGTTCCTTCTCTGGAGCCTTCCTGTAGAATTCTAGAAGAGAAGGAGCTAATTTTCTAAATTCATCTGGAAAATGCACACCAATGTAACAAGTTCATATCTCCATAACTCAGCAGTCCATTTGCTTTACATCGTATCTGCCTTCTAAAGAGAAACCAAAAGATCACTTTGACTCGCCAAAACAGATTGCAAAAATATCAGTTTGGGAGCAATCTTCTTAATATCTTTATTGAAGTAAAATTCACATCCCCTCAAAAAAAAAAAAGCATTATGTCTAAAGTATACAATTTGATTAATTTTAACATATGTTCATCCCTGTGAAATCACCATCACAATAAAAAAATGAGCAACCCCAAATCTTCACCTCCAAAGTTTGCTTGTAATTATTTGAAATTCTTTTCTCCTGTTTTTTGTCCCACCTGCAGGCAATCACTGATCTGTTTTTTCTCAGTAGTCCTCATTTCCTAGAACTTCATACAAATGGAGACACACAAAATGTACGCATTTTTTTAATCTGACATCTTCCAGGAAACATAGCTATTTTAAGATTTATCAATGTTATTGAATGTATCAATAGTCTACTCATTTTCATTGCTAAAGAATATTCCATTGTATGACTGTACCACAATATGTTTATGCATTCACCTGTCGATGGATATTTAGGTTGTTTACAATTTAGGATTACTGAAAACAAAGCTTTATAAAAATTAATTGATAAGTCTTTGTATGAATCTATGTTCCCTGTTTTTCTTGGTTAAATACTTAAGAGTAGAATAATAGGTCTTATGAGAGGTAGATTTTTAACTTTTTAAAAAACGGTCACACTGCTTTTCAAAATAGTTACACCATTTTACATTCCCACTAGCAATATAGGAGACTTCCAGTTGTTCCACATTCTTGTTAACACTTTGTACTGTCAGTCTTCTTATTTTAGTTGTTACAACAGAGCATGGTGGTATCTCACTATGGCTTTTGATTTGTATTTTCCTAGTGACTAATAATATTATGATTATTTGCCATTTGAACATCTTCTATGGTGAAATGTCTCTAAAATTCTTTGCCCATTTTTTTTTTTTAAATTGGGTGTTTTGGCTTCCTCTTCTTTAGTTGTATGAGCACTTATATATTCTAGTACAAGTTCTCTGTTCGATGTATGTTTTACTATGTTTTTCCCAAAGTGGGCCTTTGTATTTTCCTTTTTATAACAGTGTATTTTGAACAGACAATGTTTTTTAATTTTGAAGTCTAATATATCAATTTTTGTAGACTGTGTCTTTGTATCATGTTTAAGAAATATTTACTAAACTGTAAGTCACTAAGATGTTTTCCTGTGTTTTATTTTTGTTTTATACCTTTAGCTCATATTTCAGAATACAATATGTAAGTTAATTTTTCTATATGGTGTGAAACAAGGATTGAGGTTCCTTTTTTTTCTTTTACAGACAGCTATCCAATTATTTCAGCACTATTTGTTGAAAAAATTATCCTTTCCCCATTGAATTTCTTTGGCACCTATGTAAAAAATAAATTAACCATATATATCTGGATCTGCCTTCAAAGAGAAACCCTAAGGTACTTTTAAAATTACAGAATAGACTGTGAAAATATCAGACAGGACAGCAACTTTTTAAATGTATTATAGAATAATTCATCGAAAAGATGTGTTGACATGACTGTTATGCTTTGAATCTGAATCTGCAATGCTCATTAATAATTTCACAAGTTTGGCACCAAAAATTTGTTCAAAGAGCATGTTCAAGTTCTGTCTTTAAGGGGTCCATAGGCCAGAAGGAATAGGAAGCATACTTAATTAATTCATACCCACCACACCAAATAGAAGCAGGTAAGGACAATAAGAGAGGGACAGTTAGAAGTATTCAAAGATGTTAAGAAAGGTGAAAGAATTAGAAAATAATTTTCTCTAAAAATCCCCAGTTAGGGTATTCAGGGAAGCCTTCTCACTGAAGAGGATAGAAGGGTAGGATTTGCACACATAGAAGCGAGAACAAGTGATTCCAGGAGGAATAAAATACATAAGCAGAGGCATGAAGACAAAAAAAAAATCATGGGGCACATCACAAGAATAAAATGTAAACTGAAGAAAAATGTGAGTAATAGTATGCTTTCCATTCCAGAATATTCTTTGCAGCTAAGGATGTTTAAAGAGTTACCTTATCTGAAGAAAAATGAAACAGTAAAAAAAACAAACAAAAAAAAACCCAGAATTCCAAATTCTAATATCTTGCCCAGTCCACTATACCCATTCAATCAATCAATTTAAAATGGAAAATTCGAAGAAAATAAATAATTTATTTCTTTAAAACAGTTTAACATTTCAGGTAGAAAGTATACAAAACAAGAGACCCAGGTCAAACCACCCTTCTCCACAAAGTCTTCCCTAGATTTTTCCAGACCTTGAGCTTCTCTGAACACTAACAACTTAATTACAGCATCTTATCAAGATACAGTAATTCCTCTTGTCCAAGAGGGATGCATTCCAAGACCCCAAGTGGATGCCTGAAACTATAGACTGTAAGGAATCCTGTATATACTGCTTTTTTACAACACCTACACACCTATAATAAAATGTAATTTATAAATTACACGCAATAAGAGATTAACAGTAACTGATAATTATAACAATATTACAACATCACTACTACTATGGCCTGGGGCCATCATTAGGTCAAATAAGGGTTACCTGAACACAGGAACTGCAGTACCATGACAGCTGGTCTGATAACCCAGACAGTTCTTAAGTGATTAATGGGCAGTGAGCATCTACAGCCTATATGCTGGATAAAGGGATGATTCACGTGCTGGGCAGAATGGGAAATTTCATCACGCTATTCAGAATGGCACCCATTTTAAAACATATGTATTGTTTATTTCTGGAATTTTCCATATGTTTTTAGACTGTGGTTGACTTCAGAAACCACAAAAAGTGAAACTGTGAATTTCACCTGGACTATTAGATACCAGATATTCTCCTGTGTATTTAGTCTTGCCTCCTAAATAAATATGTCTCTTCCTTGTTTGGATACAGATTTCTACCTTTTGGCTTCTAAAATTTCTCACACTGCATTTTTAGTTTACATATATACAGGAAATACCTTCTTCCAGAAATATTTTTGTTTTGTGATTCATCCAGCAAAGGTTGTGAATGTTGTTGGAATTAAGGTTATTTCTCAAAGGCTAATCTGTTTGTGGTTTGTTTTGAAGCAGCATGCTATCATCCTTTTTATAGCTCCATATCAGGTTTATGTATAATTCAATCAATACCTTGGGGCACACTATTTGATGATTACAATAAAAAAAGAGATTTTGTTGTTCTTTGTGAAGCTACTTTCATTATCACGTGTCACTCAGTTTCAAGAGTTTATGGGACCATTTACACCCAATGGACACTTTAAACATGCGGTTTTTATGACAAGTAAACTCCAAGATAAATGAAAACATTTTAAAAAGATATTAGGATCCTTTCCTTGTCTTTGATTGATATGAATTGGGGTAGTAAAAAGGATTTTCTTTTGTATAGTCCTGCCTGTTACAAGTCGCCAGAGAAATGGTGCTGAGATGAAGTATTCCAAATAGCTAATGGCTTGGGCTTGTTCACTCAGTACCAGCAGCGTCCCTAAAGCTAAAACTAAAAAATGAAAAATAGGCAAATGATTTTGTAACCAATGTACAAATACTTCAGGTCAATTAAACAAACACATTTTCACACTTTCTACAAGACTAGGTTCAAATGTGGGCAATGGCTACCCCTCTGCTCTCAAATAGCAACCCGCATCAATTATTACTCCCCAAAAGCATCATTTTTAATAGAGCAATGAACTGTTTATTACAAATAGTTACAAATATATTGATTTCATTTGTGTTTTTATTCTTTAAGTTAACTTTCAACTTTTATTATAGATTAACAGGTACACACGCAGGTTACATGGGGTAAATGTTGTGATGCTAAGGCTTGGAGTCCCAGTAATCCAGTCACCCAGGCAGCAAGCCCAGAACCCAAAAGATAGTTCTTTAGCCCATGCCTCTGTCTCTTCCCCCAACTTCTAATGGTCCCGAGTGTCTAATGTTCCCATCTTTGTGTTCATGTGTATTCAGTGTTTAGCTACCGCTTATAAGTGAGAACATGTGGTATTTGGTTTTCTGCTCCTGTGTTAGTTTACTTTGGATAATGACCTCCAGCTCTATCCATGTTGCTGCATATTACCTGATTTTGTTCCTTTTTGAATCTACACAATATTCCATGGTGAATATGTTCCACATTTTCTTTATCCAATCGCTTGTTGGTGGGCACCTAGGTTGATTCCATGTCTCTGCTATTGTGGATAATGCTGCAATGAACATACGAATGCATGTATCTTTTTGATAGAATAAATTATTTTCCTTTGGGTATGTACCCAGTACTGGGATTGCTGGCTGAAATGATAGTTCTATTCCATGGTGACTGAACTAGTTTGCATCCCACCAACAGCGTATAAGCATTCCCATTTCTCCACAGCCTCGCCAACATCTGTTGTTTTTTGACTTTCCATTTTATTTATTTTATTTGTATATATTTATTTATTTTGAGATAGAGTCTTGCTCTGTTGCCTGGACTGGAGAGCAGTGGTATGATCTTGGCTCACTGCAACCTCTGCCTCCCAGGTTCAAGTATTTCTCCTGCCTCAACCTACCAAGTACCTGGGATTACAGGCATGTACCACTATGCCCAGCTAATTTGTGTATTTTTTGCAGAGATGAGGTTTTACCATGTTGGCCAGGCTGGTTTAGAACTTCTGACCTCAAGTGATCCACCCACCTCGGCCTCCCAAAGTGCTGGGATTACAGGTGTGAGTCACTGCATCTGGGCTTGTTTAATGATAGCATTCTGACTAGTGTGGGATGATATTTCACTTTAGTTTTGATTTGTATTTTTCTGATTGGTGATGTGAGCATTTTTTCCTGTTTCTTGGCCACAAAAGCATCATTTCTTGAGTCATTAGTCTATTTTGGTCTCCAAGAAAATCATTTAAAATGCAGGCTCCTTTAATTGGACAAAACTGAATATGAACTATATGTTAGATAGTACCATTATATCAATGTACATTTTTTTAATTTGATGAATTTTACTGGGTGGTTATGTAAAAAAAAAAAAAGAAAAAGAAAGAAAGGTTTGTTTTCTTATGAATTGTATGCTGAAGGGATGATGAAGAGTCATGACCTCTGCAAATTACTCTCAAATGGTAAAGCAAGATGATAATATAATAATCATCAAGATTATAATAATTATGAGAATAAATATTGTGGATGTTTTATGTAACAGAGAAAGAGATAAAGCAAATGTGGCAAGACGTTAACAATGTATTGCATTTCAGTGAAGGAATATGGGAGTACAATGTAATATTCTGGAAACTTTAGGTGTGAAAAAATTTTTAATAAAAAATTTATTGAACAGCATTAAGGATCTGCCCGACCAAAGAAGCATCCACAGAAAATGGTACCCAAGTGGTACCTAAAGGAGCAACTGGCCCCTGAATGCCCCTTTGCCGGGTCTGTCCCATAGACCCTGGCCAAGTGAGGGATAAAAGGAGTGTTATGCCCAGACCGCTTGTTCCCCAAAGAAGACCACCAGAGTCCAGAGTCAAAGCCAAGCAGCAAGGATCTTTTACTGCAAGTTCGAACTTGGTCCCTTGCTTCACAGCTTACAAGAGGGCCTCGAACAATGCGTGCGCTCGCTTTTTACAGCCCGATGTGAACAGGACTTGTAAGATTACAGAGGAACAAGGGAATTCTTTAGGTTTAACCAGCATTACAATTTAACCAGCATTACAATTGGTTAACATATTAAGTTATACATTTAGCAGTTTTCTATTTGTTCCCGCGCTTTCGGTAAAACCACAAACGGCTGTGTCCTTATCAGAGATTTTTTCCAGGTGGTGTTTGTACTGGGCATTACTGGGCCCAGGAAATTGAGAGATATATGGTGTTTGTACTGGGCCCAGGAAATTGAGAGATATATGGTGTGTGTATTGAGCCCAGGGCTGAGGATTGTGCGTGGTGTGTGTATTGAGCCCAGGGCTGAGGAATGTGCATGATCTCTTTCAGGAGTACTCAGACAGGTATGGAGTGTAAGAGCAGCTAGGGGAGTGCCTGGCACTAGTGGCAGAAGAGTGAGCAGTCCCAAAAAGCTGGAGCTGCTTGCTTTTATTCAGTACAGGCATAATGTTGAAAGCCTGGAGCAAACACAATCTGTGGGTAATTAACATTATTGTTCCCCCTTTCAAGGAGCAGTCAGGCATGCAGATAATCAAAGGTCAGTTTCCAGACAAGGTAAGTAAACAAGCCTACTTGTTTACTTAAGTAATTCAAGTTACTTGTTTACTTGAATTAAGATAAATTCCACTGAACTCCCTTGTGCCTATTCCTCACCCTCTGCCTCAAGGTCAGAGAGCAGCTGCCTTCAGCTTATTCTCCCCTGAAGCTATGCAGAGCCTTCTGACCTTTCAGAAGGCCTGTTCCTTTCCCTATAGCTTCTCCCACCACTCTGACTGATCTTCTATACTCCTTAGCAATTTATTTATTTAAACTAAGCCATTGCTGTGCTACGTTTTCTCCAGTATCTGTAAACCTTCAGCACACTCCTTAGTATCTCTAACTATCCATTCTAGTCATTGTCACAACACTACTTGCCGGCATTTTCTTCACCTTCGGGTTAACCTGTAGACAATATCTATCTATTGTAAGTTGCTGTCTAGGAAGAATATGCGTCTTTATCTCCTCCCTTACCCACCCACCAATTGCCAACAGACCAATAGCATATTCCATCTTCCTTCCTCCAGGATCTGTTCCATCAATGATGCTCGCCCCTCTTGTGAGGCCAGACTTACTTCTCCACTCAGCCTCTTCCTCTTTTGCCCTGCCTCTTGACCCCACCCTGCCTCCCAGCATATGTATGATCTCCTTTCACAACTTTTGAAGTATAAATAAAGGTGATAAAGGGGTACCCCCAACTAAGAAACTGGGGAGGCGGGGGGAAATGAGAATTAAACTACAATAATGTATGGATCACATGTTATGGATCAAAGTGGAAACCTACAATTTACTTTAAAGACTTAATAGTTCTAAAGTCAAAGACTTGGCAAAAATGGAATAATATCAGCATATTTATAGAAACAGTATGGTAATTACCTAGAACATGTAAGTTCAGAAATACAGCGAAGGAGAAACAAAGACAAAACTATGGTGATAGAAATCAGAACACTGGTTGCCACAGAGTAGAGGGAAAGGAGGAGATTGACTATAAAAGGGCAAAGGGGAACATTTTAGAGTGATGGAAATATTCTAAATCTTGGTTATGGTAGAGATTACAAGACTGCACACATTTGTCAAAACTCATCGAATGGCGCTTGTAAAATTAGTAAATTTTACTGTCGGCAAATATAAGTCAACAAAGTTAATTTCAAAAATATACCAGTTTTTATTAGTAACAAGATTGGGAGGACACAGCTCACAATTGATTACCACATACCTATAGGAAAGGCACCCGGTTTATGAAGCTGTATAATGAAAATGTGTACACCCTTCTGCTATACCCCTTAGGGTCAAAGTGCCCTTCCCAGTCAATGGTAGTTGCTTGGAAACTGCTTTCCTCTGGGAGCTTCTAGCCTGCACAGAAGCCTTACTGCATGATGTGTCACAGTAAAACTATCCTTTACTTTATTTGAATATACTGAGAATTTCCCTCTTGCTCAGAGTATACTCATGACATTGTAGCTTTTTCAGAGAGCTGAAAGGACACACAAACTTATTTGTTATCAGATATCATCTCACCCTCACTGAGCTTAAAATGACCAATAACAGCACTAAAAGTATGTCCTTCACATTTCTTTCTCTATTTTCACTGGGGGTGGGATGGTAAGACAAAGAAAACAATGCTCTAATTGTATCTAGGATGGATTTTTCTCTTTTGTTAGGTTCAAATAACAAACCTAGGAAATTTTAAATCCTGGAAGTCCATCTGTCAGCATCTGGTTCCCCAGAGACTAAGAAAATGCTTTCATTTAGCTGAAGGCTGCTACAGGCAGCCACAAACCCGCCTGAGAAAATACATCATTTTTTGCAAGTGTGAAAATGACTGCTAAGGGGAATAGAAGTCCTAGTTACATGCCCCATTTCAGAGCCTTCAGCCCCTGCTGCAGGGACCAAATAAGACAGTGATGGCCCCGGGGGTTTAAGAATTCAGTTTCTTTCTGACAGTCTCAGAAACCCCAGGCCACATTGAGGAAGAAGAACTGCCTCTGTCACTAGCTCAGAAAACTCATCAATGGCAGGGGCCCAATCTTGGCTCCAAAGGGGCTCTTGCTGACCCCTCACTTCTCTTCCCTAAATGAGTGAACGCTGCCATAAAAGGTAGCTCTAGACCTACAGCTGCAGGCAAAGAAACTCTCTTCCTCTTAACTTGGCATCCCCCGAAGCTGCCTTCCCACTCCCCAGCTTAGAATTCCTGACCTTGCATCCCTGACTGCCATCTGCCCTGCCTCTTCCCATATCTCCCCTCCTACACATCTTGGCAACCCAAAGACTGAACAGGCTCAGGCCCCAACATGATTCTACTGCTTATTTCATATTCACGAATATGTTCAGAGATGTTTATTGTTACCTAGATTTATAAAGCATAATTTAGCATATCACTTCTGACATAAAATACAGAAAATTCTAAAAGAAAAAAATTCAGTGCCCCATTCAGACCTTCAATAAGAGTTACTATGTACAGTAAAATGGTAAGAAAGGAAACCCTCAGCTATTCTGAGATGCAAATGCTAGGTGGTCAGCTAGGTCCACACTCAAGCTCATCACTGCTAGAACTTTTACACCTGGCTCTCAGCACATACAATTCAAATTTGTGCCTTAAACCTGGTGCAAGTGGCCAGGGAGCCCCAGAGTCCAAAACACGAGGTCAGGACTGTTAAATCTCAGACCACTGAGGCTCCTATATCACCACCAACACCTGTCTACCCATCAGGCCCATCCGACTCCACAGAGAGTGGCAGCCCCAGGCTACTTCAACACCTCCATTTGACTAGCTGAACCCACCTACACAAGGAGGGGAACAAGAGACCCCTTGCTGTTAAAGGGGGCCCGGGCTTCACGTGTGTGCACAGCAGTTTGGCTGAAATGGAGACATTACAATTGAATGCTCCTGATGGCCAGAGGCATAACCTTTTTTTCCCCTGCAGGTTGGAAAGTCGGCTTTCTGTTGTGATGGAGTCCTGTTGGTTTTCATTTATATTTTTCACTGTCACATTGCCTATTCTCTCCACCTCACTATCACAGGCCAGTCCCATTAAATCATGCCTAGATTCTTATGCTAACCCTTCCTGGCCTTGCTTCCCAGACTCAACCCCAGCGGCCAGGTAGATGGACACTAAACCACCACCTATATTTTTCTCTTATATTATTTTTGAAAACATCAGTGAGTCCTTTTGACCTAAAATATTGTATTAGTCCATTCTCACATTGCTATAAGGATACTATCCGAGATTGGGTAATTTATACACAAAGGAGGTTTAATTGACTCACAGTTACTCATGGCTGGGGAAGCCTCAGGAAACATAACCACGGCAGAAGGAGAAGCAGGCACCTTTTTCACTAGGAGGCAGAAGACAGAAGTGCAAGCAGGGGAAATACCAGACGCTTGTAAAACCATGAGATCTCGTGAGAACTCACTATCGCGAGAATAGAATGGGGAAAACTGCCCCCGTGATCCAATCACTTCCCAACGTGTCCCTCCCTCAACACGTGGGGATTATGGGGATTACAATTTAAGATTAGATTTGGGTGGGGAGCACAGTCAAACCATATCAAATATCAACTCCAAATGTCTTGGCCCATCTTTAAGTGTCCCCCTAACCTACACATCCTCTCTCACCGTTTTCCAGCACTTACCTTCAACTCCAGCTGGACAGATTTACTCACTCTTCCTTGTTCACTCTGATTAGTTATTGTTTCTTCCGTGTCCAATTTTCTCCTTTCTTATCTCTGGTATAGAAACCACACCCTCCCTTTTTCTGTATGGCCCAGAACAAGACTTAGGTTATCAATGAAGCATTCCTGAAATGTCTTCAGCTGCCACTGTCTTCCTCATCTGGTGTCCTAATGCATCTGTAATTCACACCACACAGGTTAGCACTTCATTGTTTGCAAATTGTTTCACATGTGTGTTTCTTTGTAATGTGAGACTTATCGTATATCATGGTAATACCTGCAGAGTGTTGGACACCTGTGGGAGATTTCTCAATTGATTTCAGGGCTGAATCAATTTGACAACAATTATTTCCAGCTACTTTGTTGTATCGAAAAAAATACACACACACACACACACACACACACACACACATATATACACTTAACCCACTCAGAGCGGTGCTCAAAATTCAGTAATCACCATGTGAAAGATTCCAATTTCCCATGTGATTTGACATTTTTACCCAGGAGAACATCTCTCATCTGTTATGCTGCTACTCCACAGCTTTGACAAATAGAGTTCACCTCAAATCTCCCTTCAAACCGTATTTAAACCTCCCCCCTTCCAGCAAGAACTCCAGGCTAGATCGAGCCAGTCAGCTTTGCTAATTTGTAACCAATTTTTGATTTACTAAACGGCAGCATTCAGCTGGAGGACAGATGGAAAAGCTGCAGGTAACTGCTGACCTTTTGATTAGAGGGATAAGATAACCATAGCCGATTTCACATTCAGATTATCTACAGAGATTGGATATGAAAGATCTTTCTGAGGGTTAGAGGGAGGAAAGAAAGCATATGGCTCCAAAATGGCATGTGGCTAAAGGATTTATGAATTAATGGAAGGAGGGATTTATTATAACCTTCAAGGCAGATAAGATATACACTGGTGCTGTGCTTTTCTGAAAACCTGAATGCCATTCTGAGAAGGCTGGTTCTAACAGGGAACTTTTATTCTCTAAATAAGTAGAATATACTATTACCAATCAGGGCTTTTGCTCCTAATGAGAGGTACTGATGGTTACTGTCATTAAAGCATCCTGAAAACCTGTGGCTGCTCTGTGGCGAGCAGGTCAACTCCAGGCTCAATTGTGCAATACAAGGTGTTTGGTTTGGTTCCTGTCTCACCTCCCCTTTTCTTTTCTCCTTCCTTTGTGTCCATATCTCTTCCAAATCTCCTTCCCAGACCCTTCATGAATATCTCCCATATTAGCCATCTGTGATGGTTAATATTGAATGTCAACTTGATTGGATTGAAGGGTGCAAAGTATTGATCCTGGGTATGTCTGTGAGGGTGTTGCCAAAGGAGATTAACATTTGAGTCAGTGGACTGGGAAAGGCAGATCTACCTTCAATCTGGGTGGGCACCATCTAAGCAGCTGCCAGTGTAACTAGAATAAAAGCAAGCAGAAGAAGGTGGAAAGATTAGGCTTGGCCGGGCACAGTGGCTCACGCCTGTAATCACAGAACTTTGGGAGGCTGAGGTGGGTGGATCACTTGAGGTAAGGAGTTTGTTCCAGACCAAACTGGCTAACCTGGTGAAACCCTGTATCTACTAAAATTACAAGAATTAGCTGTGTTGGCATGCACCTGTAATCTCAGGTACTGAGAGGCAGAGGCAGAGGTTGCAGTAAGCCAAGATTGCACCACTGCACTCCAGCCTGGGTGACTCTATCTCAAAAAAAAAAAAAAAAAAGATTAGATTGGCTTAGCCGCCAAGCCTACATCTTTCGCCCATGCTGAATGCTTCCTGCCCTCAAACATTGGACTTGAAGTCCTTCAGCTTTGGAACTTGGCCTGGCTTCCTTGCTCCTCAGGTTGCAGATGGCCTATTGTGCGACCTTACCTTGTGATCTTGTGAGTTAATACTCCTTAATGCACTGCCCTTTGTATATACATCTATCCTATTAATTCTGTCCCTCTAGAGAACCCTGACTAACACACCATCTCACCACTTTGCACCCATTTTCTCACTTGTATGCCCATCACAAATTCCTCCCAGCCCAAGGTGAGATTCACACTACGAATGATGGAGAGAAAACTCCAGGAGTGACTTCCCCTCCCCAGGAGCTCAGATAACCATTTGTACATGGAAAAGACTAACATAACCCAGGGAAGTGACATATTTACAGCTAAATTTTGGAAAGATGTTTTGGCCTGAGGATTATTTAAACACAGATTATATTATAGACCATCTGGGTGTTATAACAGCTTCAGAAATTATATGGAGTTGGGTAGCCACAGACAAGGTAGGTACAGGAGACTCTGATGTGACTCTGAGGGGCAGCATCAGAGAGGCATGGTGGGTGCCTCCAAAGAGGAAGGGCAGTGTGCAAGAATGAGTTGGGTGGGCTACCAGTCCCCGTGGTTTATCTGGATTGGGGAAAAGCAAGCAAGGTGAATTCTGGAGAAGCACTTGGTTATGAGTCATGTAGATACTGTGTCTGACTCAGCATAATGGGAGGAGAAGACTTCTGCCTTTTCCAGAATGGCTTCTGGGAAAGCCACAAAAATGAGCAGCACTAACCTATCACAAACGAGCTTCAGCCTCTTGGATGGTTAGCAACAGAAAGACAGCTAAATTTTCTTTCTGTAGATTTCTTTTTTTTTTTAGTAAAAAATGACTAATTGCTATTTATGTACTTCCCAAGGAAATGCAGAATTACATCTTCAATCACACTTTTTTTCCCTATGAGCCTATTTTAATATTTACCACGGACTAGTAATATTTCTCCTTCAGAGATTGCCTAGAAAGATTGCACTGTTGTTAGAAGTTTCACGTACTCACATTAGAATAATACGGAGCAAGTACACACATGAGAGCATGCCAAGGGTATTTGTGGACTGGAAAACACAACAGGCAACAGAGCCTACGTGAGATGTGCCAGAGAGTGCAAGAGGTGAGACTAGAAGGGCAAGTCTGGGTCTGGGTGCCCAAGGGGCTCACTGTTGGGTAAGAATATTGAGTTACAACACTGGCCGAGCATTTTCCAGACACCTCATTCAGAGAGCAGAGCAGCCTCACAAGTCTGGTGTTTTACTTCTCCACATTTACAAGTGCAGAAACTAAGGCTCAGAGAAACTAAGTACTTTGCTCATGATGAGAAATGAAGCCAATAACAGAGCTGGGATTTGAACTCACTCCTGTACACTTCAAAGTGTGTTGTACTCCTATCTCTACTGTTAAAAGAAAAACCTTAGACAAATTAAATTTAACAGAGTTTAACTGAGCAAAGAATGATTTGTGAATCAGGCATCCCCCAAGCCAGAACAGGTTCAGAGAAACTCTGGTACTGCCAGGTGGTTGAAGAAGATTTATGGAAGGAGAAAGAAAAGTGACAGAGAGAAAACAGAAATGAGGTACATAAACAACGGGATTGGTTACAGCTCAGCATTTGCCATATTTGAATGTGGTTTGAGCAGTTGGCCACCTTTGATTGGCCAAAACTCAGTGATTGATATCAGAGTAGGTTATAATCTGTTTACACATCCAATTACATGTACACTATGCACGGAGAAACCTTTAGACAGAACTTACAATATGTAAGGAAACAGCTTTAGGCTAAATTTTATTTAATACTACCATGCAACACTCTATGCAGTTCATGTTTAAACACTGGAGACACTGAAAGAGGTAATTTGGAAATGTATAGGGGGATGTGAGTGGAATAATTAGAGACCATAAGCTCTGAAAGGTATGCTAAGAGCCACCTAGTTGTCTGTGTTTAGGTAAAGTTTTAGTTTGACATTATCAGTTTAAAAAAGTATTCAATCCAAAAAGACTCTCAGAGAAGTGATTTCACACTCTTGAATGGTAATGCTTTATTGTTTTTTTGTTGTTCTTGTTGTTAAGTATGTCTTTTCATTAGTTTTACCTAAGTGCCTCTAGGTATGAAAGAATTCCTCCTACTTAACTGAATGATAAAACAAATGCCTCCACTGCCAGTTTTATTTATGGCATAATTTTCTCATCTCCGAAGTATGTGCTATAGACTTACTGTCTTTTGGAAATATGGACCGTCTAAGCTTGTATATGCTCAATAACACTCTAAATGTGTTTATTCAAGCACTCTTCTCCTAATTATTAAGTTTGGGTGTATTTCAAGGGACATTTACTCCATCTCTGAGTCATTTACTTTGAGCTCATTCACATCTAGAAGTAGACTACAAGAAATATTTGCTTCTTAGGTGGTATCAGAGCGACTACATACCTTAAAACTTTGTTCACTGGGCCAGGAGAAAATGAAAATGTCAGTTTTCAAGCACATTTTTGATCCTTGAGAATTAAAGAATGGGTTGTTGGCAAACGGCGCTTGCTTTCTAACTTTACTTTCTGTGCTAAAATTTGAGTCATTCCACACACTTAGGAACACACAAAAGGCAAAGGAATGAGTTAATTTTGTTGCCAGTGCCACTCTCTCTTCTGCCCTGTATTCATGTCACTGGGTCAGTATTCATGTTTTGCCCTGAGGCCAAACTGTGCTTTTTTTTTTTTTTTTCATGTAGCACATTTCCACATGAACCTCTTAGAAAAAGTCAGCATTCAATAAAGAAAAGCCAAGTCAGAAATAAATCATAATATTAAGTTACAGAGGAGCAAGGCTGAATACTGAACAACTGGTACAGCATGATAACACAATTTAGGGCAGCCATAAGTAAAATCCAGGTCAGTGTCAGGAAGTCATGCAGGGTGTTCCTTGCTGAACAAAGAGATACTATGTAAATTACAAATCAAATGAAGAGTATATGCAGGATATTTTATCCCATCTGCAGATCAGCCAACCTTCTGAGAGGCTCAAAAATGATATTTTTCCCTGCAATCTTGGCACTAAAAGGTAAAATTCAAATAAGTGATCTTTCAACTTGAATGTATCCTCCACATTTTTTATTGAAATAGTTGAGAAGAATATACATTAGCCTTTACTGGAATAATGCCATGCCCAGGGCTGGATAGCAGGATATTTTACATGTGAAGCATAATATGGTCTGAATTTTTGCTTTTTCCTTTGGATTTATGAATGACTACAAACTTCCTAAAGAGCAAAGCTGATGTTGTACCCCACATTAAATTTTCCTGCTGGCTATACAGGTAGTCATTCAATCTCTCCTGGTTGGTTAACCAGGTATTGGGTGACCTGGTACCTCCCAATTTCTCAAGATTTTCTCCAGCCACCCACCTTCAGGCAGACTGAATTTTTCAAAACAGACTATGTTTTTGTAGGATACTGTGCCTTGACACATCCAACTAGTTGTAGAACACCTACTCCATGACTGCCTATGTGGTGAACAAAATCTTCCCTCTTCTGGGAAATGTTTTATACCACCACACCCCGTAACATTTAGCTAATCTAGTCAGTTGTATTGATTGGATAGAGGCCATTGTTTAGTCCTCTTCATTCCTTTAGCCCCAAGAAAAGATGTGGAACCCTCTAGAAATTGCTAGATACATGTTTTCAGTATGCAGAATAAAAAGCTCTCTAATATGACGAAGTCATCAAGACTCCCACTACATTCATAGCCAAGAGAAATCCAGTATTCCCAAGGCTTTGAAAAAGAACCTGTTTTGACACTCATTTTATTCACATACCTGTTTTTACTTGGCTAGAGGTGGGACCAACATCTTTCATGTCTTCTAAGAAAGACAACTGCAAGTCTGTAAGTGGAAAGCAGAAAACCCTGACATAACCCAAGACCTAGAGGCTATATGATGCCTGTATTTGATGTGAAGTGGAGCTTGGAAATCCTCCTGTGCTTAGATTCCATGATTACACAGTTACATTTATTTAATAAATATATTATGTTGAAGACAAAGCTCTAATTGCTTTTTGTAAATGGGAACTGTACTGAATGAACTCATGGGAAATTGTAGCTTTTTATCTTGTCATCGTATCCACAATTCATCAAATATTCACAGGTGACTTACTACATGTTTTGTGCAATACAAGGCCAAAGACGATTTTATTTCCTTATGCTGGCAGCCCCCAGAATTCCAGAACTACAATTTTTCACTAGAAAGAAAAAATAAACTCTTTTGCAGAAAGCACAAATTAAGCCAAATAGGTCAAGATGGGAGACTTTACATTTTGAGGGTATTATGGAGAACATCCCGTGCAATTCTGAAGTAATTTACAGTTTGTGTGATACACGACACACTGATGTCCCCATCATTGCCTTCTACTGAAAGAGGGAAAAATCAATTCTCTTCCCCTGCATCTTGTCCTCCTAAATCCTGCTAAATGTACACAATAGCAATTCTCTTTGGGGAGATTTTATCATGGCAGGAGAAGAGGATTGCTGATACAGTGGCATTAATAACTATTAAAGAAATGTAGGCTGAGATCATGGAGGGAAATCTATTCCACCAAGCATCTCCTGAGAGGAATTATCATTCACTTAGACAGTTAAAACCCTCCCTCATCACTGCATCCTACACCTGCAGCCTGGTCATGAGGAATCCTCCACAAAGAAGGCCAGATGTCCTGATTAGGTCTTTCTCCAAATTAATAGTGGACTCTCTGAGCTTTGCCTTCCTGATAAGCAAGGAAAGTTGCAATTCAGTTTTGTCTTGCAGTAGGGAAAATAAAATTGGCTTTCTCAATGATGTGTATCCCCAGGGTCTTGGTGATGAATCAGCTTTCATAGATTCCTTCTTTGACCTTATTAAGGACAGACACAGCAGATAATTTTAATAATGCAGCCTTCAATAGATCAAGAGTATTGCTTCCAAAGACTGCATAGCTGAAAAGACTAATTAATGTTGTTTCTTTGGGGCAGGGATCTGGGGAAGCTGTATGAAGGAAGAACAATTTAACCAGGACTTGGAGAATAACATGCTGGCCTTAATTTTTCTTTTTTCTTATCTGGGTGCCTCACACTACAAGTTCAAAGCAACACACTTGGCCTGGGATTTGGAACCATAACCAGCTCACGATCAATGGAGCCCTAATGAGAACAGCCTGCTGAGCAGCCTCAATAATCACCTTTTGGACAATCAATAGAGAAGGAAATGTGAAAATAGCTTGATCTCAGGTATTTCTCTAATCACCCTTAATCAAAGGGGTGTGGTATGTATTCCAGAGACCTTTGATAAGTAGATAATATCGGAATCTTTTTAATAATTACATAATCAAGATGAATGGCCTACACGGCCTGCAGTATATTAAATACCAGGGCTGGGAACCACATCTGAGTTTGAAGGGAGAAGTTACTAATCTTTCCCTGGTGCTGAATACTACAAATTAAGGGCTGAATTTAACTTTACCAGAAATAGAGGTTTGAAATAAAAAAAAGGCATATTTGTTCAAACTATCACTCCGTAATAGCAACTAAAGAATACCCAAAAAATCCACTACCTCCTCAATAGCCAGAGAAACAGCTAGTGATTGACTAGCGTCAGTTTCAGCCAGACGCTCAAATTTCATACGACTGACCACAAATTCCTCCCAGAGCCTGCTGTGATGATCCTCAATTATTCTGCTTCTGAACACTCGTTGTGAAGCAAGAACCTTGGCATCCCCGCAGCACTGACAGCAATAGAAATTAAAGTTTGGTACATGTTTTGTCTGCAGTCTACCCAAGTAGCAGCATGAAACAGAGGTGACACTGTTCTGCCACCAGCTGTGTGACCTTCAGCCAGTTACCTAGCCTTTATGAGCTTCAATTTCCTCAAGGCCAAAATGAGGTGATAAGCATCCAAGTTCCTCACAGATCTGAAATTCAGGATCTACAGTGATCTGAGCAGCTTGCTTGTGGGTCCATTTTTACTGGAGTGTTAATTCTTTTTACAATGAGCTGCAATTAAACATTTGGCAGGTCTGGCCCTGCTATCCTTCCCAAGGAAGTATGAAGCCAGATGACTACTAGCTATATATGGTGAGAAAATAATCAGATAAACAATGAAACATCAGAATATTTAGGCTATTTCCAAATCCCATCTCTTTCTCTCTCTCTCTCTCCTCTCTCTGTCTCTCATTTCTATCTCATCTATC
This sequence comes from Piliocolobus tephrosceles, assembly GCF_002776525.5. NCBI lineage: Eukaryota > Metazoa > Chordata > Mammalia > Primates > Cercopithecidae > Piliocolobus > Piliocolobus tephrosceles. Next base: position 40,187,200 of record NC_045451.1, read on the forward strand.
TTCCTTCCTTCCTTCTCCCTCCCTCCTTCCTTCCTTCCTTCTAAAAATATGCATTTAGCACTACTACTTGCCTCTCCTTGTACAAAGCCTGGGTATAAATCAGAAGTAGTCTCTGCATTCATGTAGCATTCATGGTAGCCTGAGGGAATATAGACATTAATAAAATAATCACTTAAACATAAGGTGCAAATATTAAAGGACTATAAGGGAAGATGCAGGTGCAGAGTGTTCAGGACATGTATATGCATCACACAATACTCAATTAATAACCAATAAGTATTCTTGGACACTGCTGCAAAGAATGAGTCATGGTGATCATCTCAATGAAGGCACTGCTTCTCTGCTGTTTAATACCATATGGACGACCAAATGCTCCCTAATAAAATGTTAAGTTTCCAAATTCGTTTTCAGTAATCCCAGAAGTTGTATTAAGGATCTGTCAGTTGGTCTGTTGTTTAAAACAATGCCATAATTGCAGTCACTTTTATCTTCAGTGTAGTTTTGTAGCTTGGAGACAACTGAGGCTTTCCACCCCAGAGGTAAGGAAATCAATTGTTTTGTTTACAATGTGGTTGGGGCTAAGTAGGCCCATAAAGACAGAACAGAGCACCTGCCAACACTCTCCATCAGAGGCTATCTTTTGCCCACAGAAGGGTCTCACCACCAAGCATGACTTCCTCTTGATTTAACTTAACCTTAAACCAGTCTTAAAGTGAACTAAGGCTTCAGTAATTTGAACTGTACCATTTGAAACCTGAATAATTCTGACTCAGGCTGAAGTCTTTTTCTAAGTTGTCTGTGAGGGGAGTTTTGCTAAGTATATTGATATCGCAAAGTAAAATGCTGGGAATTGGAGTGAGATATTTTTAAAATATTTGTAAATGATTTGCAAGCAGCTTCTAAAACAAGTTTCCTATGGAACACTTGAAAAATATTTCATTTAAATTTCCTTTGAACTTAGGGTAGTAAGCCTGAAGTTAAAAATAGTTTACATGTCATATTCGGCACTGGTAACTATTATCTTATTGTTACCTACAAAATATTGAACATGTGTGATGAATGTAGTGTCCTAATTCACTGTTCCCATAGAGATATTTAATAATTTCTACAGGACCCTGAAAATAAATATGTACATCTATTATGTATCAATTTAATTTTAAAAAATAATGAATTTTTTTAAATGTTTACAGGGAATCTCACGTTGCTTATGTTTTGCACAATGAGGGAACTCATTTTCAATGAGGACTTCAAGAAGGAAGTAAGTCTTTGTACAAAATGGAGTTGATCACACCACCTGAACCCTCAAACACCACAATTCATATAGAAATTACTTCACCAAGAAGACGCAGGTCACAAAATGTTGCAGTTTTCCATAGCTAGAGGCAGCTATGCTCAGAGATCACTGGAGTGGCAGAAACTCTTTCACAAATAACAGCTAATAGAAATTACATACATAACGCCTTTATCTTCAGTAAATGTTTAAGCATAGACTATACCTTAGTAATAGCACCATTACCCAAGAGTAAGATGTGTTAGCATCCAACTTTAGAGAAAAGAACCCTGTGGAGCAACCAGAAGAAAATAAAGTCTGGATCCAAACTGGCCCCTTAGCCACATCACTTTAGTCAGCACCAGTTCTTGAAGGTGAATGAACTGGGGTCCAGTTTCAGGACTTTTTGCCTTTAACTAGGTGGTATATGTTGCATATTTATCACTCCTTTCTCTCCCAAAGAATATTTTATTGTCTTCATAAGTCTTATTATCAAAAAGAAAAGGTCCCTTTGGTTTAGTTGAGCTAGACAACCCCATGGTGACATTGGAAGCATGATTTTCTGGTGCCTAGGTAGGGTGAAACAAGTAACGAGACCCTTGACAAATTCTATTTTAACTGGCCTAATTCATGCTTACATGTGCAACAGGTTTTAATAGTCCATATTGCATTTGTTTTGTATTTAGTAATTTTCATAAAATCATTCTAAGAGAGAAAGATATTAAAACTCGATTTGTATTTTTATAACCTCTTTGTAATGTTTGCTTTTGTGTAAGTTTTATAACATTAATATTAGGATAGTAAAATATGTTGTTGTAAATAACTAAGAAGAGCTGGGTGCAGTGGCGTGTGCTTGTAATATCAGCTACTTGAAAGCTTGAGGTGGAAGGATTGCATGAACCCAGGAGTTCAAGACCAGCCTGGAAAACAGACAGAACTTGTCTCATAAAAAAACAAATTGAGAATAATTAGGATATGTATTGGAAAGTGTTTAGTGCTCATGCTTGAGATTTTAAAAAAAAAATAACAACTGGGGGACCACTGCTCTATATAAAACAATCCTTGAAAAAAGATTCTATCTTCTTTTGCTTTACATATTCAGAGCCTAAGTTGCTAGAAAGTAGTAGACAGTTCATAGTGTATATTGAATAAATGAACGAATGAAGTTATAAATAAAAACACCTATGAACTTTGTATTCTTCTACCATGTAAGAGCAAATTTTCACCAGTTAAGAACAAAACTTCAGGACCCAGTCATAAGCAACAACTTCAGCAATAGCAATCATCAGCCTCCTTCTATACAGGACACAAAGCCTAGACTCACATACAAAGCCCTCCTGGGTCATCAGACCCCTTTGGAGAAGTCCCTGAAATTGTCTAAGGAAGGCTGGCCTTTCTCATATTTGCAGGCTCACTACAGCACAGACAGGTCTGCACCTTGTCATACTGAGTAAGGAAGAGTCAGTTGTTGAAGAAAATTGTAGCCCCTAAGAAGGAAGGCAGCTATCTAGTGTAAGCTGAGGAAACATTATCCAGCCCCAAACATGCCCTTCTTACCACCTGGCATCAATCTGGTCTTCTCCCCTTTTCCTTGTCTCTGGCTCTGTTGTGATTTCTCCCAAGTAATAGGGTGGGTTTTTGCTTTCCCAACTCCCCTTCTGCTTTTATTCTCTCTCCACCTGTGATAGACCCAAGTCTACCAACCACAGCCAATAAACGGCTGACTGCTTCCCTGCTTGGGTTGCTGTCCGAGGTACTAGACAGTGATAGGCTCTAAATAGAGTACAAATGAATACCTTTGTACAGTGTCATTTTTTTTTGAGGAAGTACATTCTGGAGTTGCCCAATCAGCAGAAAATCTGGTCTGGGCCTTGTGTTTTCCTGTCTCAGAGGATAGATCTTGGTCCCATGGTTTGTCCAGCAGCAATGGCCTTCATGGGGAAATCAGAACTACTGATCATGATTTTCACGCATTATGTTTATATCCTTTTCTGTTCACACTAATAAATGGCACCAAATATTTATTTAATACAATTTTTCTCTACACAAAGTAGGAGTGACAGCTTCTCAGCCAACTAGAAAGGCCTGAGAGAGAATGCCTTTGCTTTTTTGGGAATGAGATGCTTCAAATGGCCAGAGGTCTTGGATAGGACACTGAGGCAGATGGCTTTTCAGGAGGTGAAGGGGGTGCATAGAAAAATAAAATATGATTCCTGATTTCAAGTGGCTTACCATTTAATTGTAAGGTATCTCATATAGGCATCAATTAAAAATACAAAGCAGTAAATCTTCCATCATGCCACTGATGCCAGTGGGTAAATGTTACAGAAACTTCAGAGGATACAGAGGCAAACATTGGATATAGCAGTCAATGACATCATCAATGAAGACATGACTTGCTTAGAGCCAAGAAAAAGTAGGATTTCGAAAGGCACAGAGAAAAGGGGTGTACTAGAGGAGAAGAACTGTGTAAGCAGAGGTATAGAGGAACTAAAGTATAAGAGAGTGAGGCATAACTTAGGGTACCATAAAAATCAGTGAAAAATATCAATGGTGTGAGAGGGAAGTGTCAAGGGCTTTGAAAACAGATGGAAAGTAACAAGCTAAATGAATCAAATATCTAAATGCAAATGAAATGAAATTATGTAAATACCAGGAAAAAAAGCAAATGCCTGTAAAACTTTAGAGAAGATAAGGTTTTTCTAACTATAACTGAAAACCCAGATGCCACAAGAGAAAAGAATGACAAATGTGAACACATAAAAATAAAAACTTTTGTTTGGTAAAAAGCATCACTGACAGCCAAGATAAATGACAGACAAAAAAAAAATGCAGCCTACATTGTAGACAAAGAGCTAAGATAATGACACAAAGTTCCTAGAAATCTAGAGGAGAGAGACCAACCATCCAATAGAGAATAGGCAACAGACAACAACAACAAATTACAAGTTTCCTTTAAAAATAGCAGGAGACTTTCAATATCACACATACACTAAAAGAAATGCAAATGAAAGCTCTAACAAGGCACTATTTTTTTAACCTAAAATTTCACAATACATTCTGTAAAGTTTTAGAGTATAGATACTGCAGTGCATGGTTTTATATCGCTAGTGAGGTTGTACAATGATACCACTTCTGAGGAGGAGAATTTAGCAATACCTAACAAAATGACAAGTGGATGTTTTTTCACCCTGCAGTTCCACTTCTAGGACCCTATACCACATACACAGCTGCATAAGGATGAAATGGCATTTATACATGATTGTTCACTGTAATAAGGGAATACTGGGAAGAATCTAAGTATCCAGCAAGACGAGACAGGTTAAATAGTTATGGTGCACCCTCAAGAAAGAATGTATGCAAACATTTTTAAAGTGAGAATAATATTTATGTACTGACATAGCAAACTCACAATAACTATCATAGAATAACCAATAGCAAGACACAGAATAGTATACATAGGATATGAAAATCTCTATTTATGGAAACAAAAGACTAGAATGATAAACAAGAAAGTAATTATTAAATTATTCCACAAATTGGCAAGGGGGAAATAATGAAAGCAAAATATTTTTGTGCATGCATTTTGTATTGTTTTGACCTTTTAATTATGCAAATATATTAACTTTTTCGAGAAAATTATATTAAGAAGATAACTTCCCAAGTTGAAAACAAATTGAACTAAAAGAACCTAACTGTATATCAAATTGGTAACAGCAAAATTTTATCATTCAAATAACTAAAAAATGCAGTAATTTGATTGTCAGTATGTGGTATGAGATATTCTAAGGCAAAACAAACCACAAACAAAAAATTAAACAGCCTCAGTAACTGTATTGCTTTTTGTAAAATTAATATTGATATTTTCAAAATATTTTTAATAATATGAAAACAAATAATTATTTTAATGATATTAGGTATCAAAACTTTCAGTGCAAAAAATATGATAGAAATATAAAATTTTTAAAAGTGAAAACACTCAAATGTTAATATTTTATTTAAATTATAAATATAACTTTGTGATTTTTCAAATATATATTTAAAGACCCTGAAAGGTCCTTGAAGCAATGTAACCTCAATAGTAATTAACATTCTTCATATCCAGGTATGGCCCGATTACCATTCCCCATGGGGGAAAACAAACAAACAGACAAACAAAACAAAATAAAAACTAACCAAACAAACAAACCAAAAAAACAAGGCTCCTCAGAGAAATGGTTGATTTCAAGTCTGGGGCAGAATAAGAGCAGTGTGAGCTTAGGACTTCTTGCACCGGCGAGCAAGGACGCCTACAGACAAGTGGGGCTGTGACAAACAGACCAGGAGCCACTGTGGAGCCGTCCACAGGTCAAAGTTGTGACAATCTGAACCTCAAAAAGAATAATGAGTTTAGTGGATTGAAACAGATTGAATCAATGAAAAGTCAATGAGCCCATAATGATATTTCAAAAAGAAAGTCATAGAAATCTCCTTTGTCACTATTTGAGGTAGGTATTAACACAACTCTTTCAAAACTGGAAAATAAAGTGAAAGAACTGATCTTTTTTTTTCTGCCTTTCTGCTAGTAAGTGGGTTTTAGGGTAACAAAATTGCCCACCTGGTGAAGAAACGTTTTCTACATAGAAATCCTGGCTGATAAATGAAGAAAGAGTGGTGGGATTTTAAAGCATTTGAGAAACCTTAATTAAATTAACTGCTTCAGGCAAGGATTATCAATTGGTGTCACAACCACTAGGTGAGTGGTTTGCACAGTAATACTTTGATATAGTGCAAATTAATACTACACAGATTACTGTCTAGTCCCAAAAGAAAAGTGTTATGTTACAATGGAGGAGTGAATTGTCATTACAGTAATCCAAGGTCAATGTTAGTGTCATTAACGATGGGTCAATGAAATATTATGTGTCTTCCAGTGTACTACAATCCTATATATCTAAAATCAATTAAAATCAGCCAGAAATGTTTCATTTGAATGCAATAAGCCTTTTGACGTAATTTCTAGGTTATGGGACACATGTAAAATGTAAGAAACATATGAGCTAAATCACACCACAAGCCAGACAGATACAGAAGATAGTACATTACATAGGACAACTGACCTATTCTCATTAACAAGTCAATGCCATTAAAGAAAAAAATGAGGCTGGGCCCTGTGGCTCAAATCTATAGTCCTAGCAGTTTGGGAGGCCAAGGTAGGTAGATCACTTATAGCCAGGAATTTGAGACCAGCCTGGCCAACATGGCAAAACTCTGTCTCTACTAAAAATACAAAAACTTAGCTGGGCCTGGTGTTGCATGCTTGTAGTCCCAGCTACTCTGGAGGCTAAGGCATGAGAATCGCTTGAACCTGGGAGACAGAGGTTGCAGTGAGCCGAGATTGCACCACTGCACTCCAGCCTGGGCAACAGAGCAAGACTCCATCTCAAAAACAAAAACAAAAACAAAAACAAAACAAAACAAAACCAAAACTAAACGAGCAAAGAAGCAAGGGGATGCTCTTATGGATTAAAAGCGACTAGTGGCAAATAGGGGCAAAGATGTGTTAGTAATGTTTCACAGCCAATTTAGAGTGATGACGAGGCTTTGATTTGCAATATTTGCTGATTTCCATATTGTAAATACTTCCACCATGGCACTTGCAAGCTACCAATGTGACATCAACCCACTTGTAAAATTCCTAAAAGCTTAACAACTGAGTCTTGTGCGAGGTACAAGTCAGCTGCAACATGTCACTGCTTAAGTGACAATACAACCTGGCTCAGGGTGGTCCTAGATTGATACAGCAGAAACCAACTGCACAGGTCATGTGAATGTCATCTGGGAGAATATTTGATGAGTTTATAATAAAATAAAATGGAAAGGTAGCCATCATTACTGGAAAAAGAAGCAGGATATGAAATAGTGTGTATAGTATGCTCTCATTTTGATGTAAAATGTTGTAAATATGCTAAGGTGGATATTCAACAAGGTGCTAACAGTGGTGGCTTCTGGATGATGAGAATATGCTTTTTCTTTCATTTTTCTAAAATTTTCTAAGGCACCTCCACCAACGCTATAACATTTGGTTGTGATATTATGGTGATATTTTTAAAAGAGAGATGACAATCAGGCAAAAACATATATTTTGGAGCAGGGAGGTATGCTAATAGAAAGTGTCTGGGGGATCAATCCATCTGTCTTATCCTTGGAGGGGCCTTTTTTGGCCAGAGGACCTATTTGGGACCCCTGAAAAAGAAACTGGCTGCACTTGCAGAAGTTTGCAAATAAAGTAGGAACTCACAGTTTGCAAGTTTTTCTTCTTTCTTTTGAGTCCTCTGTGACCACTGCAGCCCAATCCATTGTGAGTCCTCCCTCAGCTTAAGTCTGCCAGAGCATTTTTTCATTGTTTTTTTTCACTCAGTCCCTTATTCCTTTACTCCACTAATTGTTCTTCATCCCTTCACTAAGTATCCCAAGCTACTTGGTGAAGCTCAACACAGCTCAACTTGGCATGAAAATATGAATGCATGATCCCAGCCCACAGCAACTAACTTGGAATTCAACAGTCTTCTTATTCTTCCCCATTATGGGAGTGCTTTGAAGACAAGGGCCATGATTTACACTTCTTTGCTTCTATTGCAAAGTTTAGCACAGAACTATTTACATATTAAAAATTCATAAAATAATTACTGACTATAAGGTGGACTCACTGTTTTTGTAACTTCCTAAGGGACTAATTAAACATACTAACCAGTAAAAGCCATTGACTAGTTATCTCCAGACATTTTAAATCATGTAATCTCCTAAGTAGAAAAAGAAAATAAATACAAATTGAGCATTGTCTCTCAACATATGTACATTTCTTTCTCTATGAATTATATATATATACCATTATGCTAACACAATATAATTTTTTTCTTATTTTTAGACGATATTTATTTGCACACTCTCTGGAAAATACCAGACTAAACTAGCCTTCCTTTTGCCTGTTTTTCTCCTCCTGGTCCTCCTTCCTAAATCCTCATGGACAAGTACAAAATTCTCATGAAAAGGGAAGAGATGGAAATTGCAGCAACCTGAGTTAAAGGCAGTTTTCCAAGCCCGCAGCCCCACCCACTACATCTGAAGGATATGTCACTTGATGGGTGTTGTGCTTATGTATCTTCCACCCACACACAAGCTTCCCATACCTCTTCAATCTGGAATGTAAGCCAAGTAAATATAACTTTGTTACCCACGGCATAAATAATACCAGCCACCATTCAACTTCCAAATGACTCCTGATACACTCTTTTCACATTGCACAGGGATGTGAAGAGAAAATAACTTTGAGCTAGTATCATTCTGGCAGGGAGCTAACTCAGTGATTTTCATCTGGATGAAATAAGGAAGTATCAGGACTTGTCTATTACCCATGCAGGTGAGATAGGAATAGAAACATCCGCTTTGTCAAATTGAATGGACTCCTGCTTTAGCACTCTTAGACTCTGGTTTAACATCAAGATGTCTCAGGCTTTAAATGAAATGTCAAATATAATTTGGCTCTGGGTTCCCAAGATATATGATTGCCCTTGGAGAAAACTTGATAACTCAGCATTCTTGTGTCAAATGTGTATCTACCTGATAGAGGACTCTATAAAGATGGTCTCCCGCTCTCCCTCCACCACATAAAAAGCCTCAGCCAGCCTGATGAGCCAGGTTCCATTCCTTGCTGTAATGGGCATGAGATTCAAAAAAAAAAAAAAAAACTTTTATGTCCATGAGGCAAAAGTCACTGTTCAGATTCTCTTTGGCAATCTAATCTGCACAGAATATGATAACTCAGTATTGGAATGCAGAGACTTTTAAGGTCTTTTGATACAGTCAGCCATGCCTATGACAGCATATCACACACATCCCCTTCCCTTTAAAGTCCTCTTTCTGAGATGTTCCTCATTATCACTGCCTCTAGCTTGGCATTAATTTTCTTCATTGTTAGAGAGTCAGGCTCAGCCCCAAAATTCAGCTGAAAAAAAAGTAAAGACAAAGAAAAAACATACAGCAGCCTGCTTCTTTCAAGCAAAAGAAACTCAACCTAAACTTGGAAGGACTGAGGGGCTGAGTATGCACTAAGCAGCTGTTAGACAAAGAAGATAAAGCAGTAAATGTGATCAAAAGACTCAGAGTCTGGTCCAAAATGATTTTTGAAAACTAACACAGTAAACAAAGAAATCTGACAGCCTTAGCCTTGAGCGTACGTAAACATTTTAGTGAAACTTGGTCTCTAGCAAAGAGCCTTTCTCTCATTGACACATTGCAATGCCAGAAATTCTGAACTACAGTTAGAATGTTAAAAGTAAATGTGACCATGACATACGTATCTGAAAGGGGCAATGAACCATCCTGTTATGAACATACTGATGACTCCTTATTGAGCATTTAAAATGAGCCTGGCAATTTTGATCCATTATCTCTATAGCTCAGAACACCAAAGAAAGGTGTTATGGATTGAAGTGTGCCTCCTCCCAACAGAGATGTTTTGAAGTCCTAACCCCTAGTATCCCAGAATCTGGCCTTATCAGGAAATAAGAGTCTTTATAAAGGCAATCAAGTTAAAATGAAGTCATTAGTGAGGGCTCTAATCCAATATAACTGGTGTCCTTATTAAAAGGGGAAATTTGACACAGAGACAGACACACACAGAGAAAAGATAATGTGAAGACACAGGAAGACCACCAGGTGAAGACAGAGGATCAGAGTGATGCATCTGCAAGCCAAGGAATGCCTGAGGCTACCAGAAGCTAGGAGACACCTAAGCAGATCCTTTCCCAGTGACTTCAGAGAGAGCATGGCCCTACCAACTCCTAATTTTTAGACTTTTAGCCTCTGGAACTGTGAGGTAATAATTGTTTCTTGTTCTAAGCCACCCAGTTTGTAGTAATTTCTTATAGAAGCACTAGGAAACTAATACTGAAGGTAATATTACCATATTTATGCTACAAATGTGGAAACTGAGGTGGAGTTCAAATTCAGCTCCATCTGACTCCAGAGCTCATATACTCAAGCAACTGCAGCAGTGTTTCCAAACTGGCTTCCATGGGCCCTGGAGTTCCAAAAATACACGCCTGAGGTTCCAAACATTCAACCCCAAAAATTCTTAGTTTTCTATTTGCATTTCAAAGGTACTACAGAAATGATAAGTGTATATGGTCTTATCTTAATTCAAACAGTAGCCCACAATTTCCATATCCACGCCTATGTTTGTGTTGGTGATAGAGCCTATACCAATTATTACTACCTTAATTGTCCCAGAATAATTTAAATAGAGTACAGTATGTTTTTTGCAAAAATAATGACTTTGGCACAATGTAAAGTCTAAACTGCATCATAGGTGATCATATAAAAATAAAAAAAGGTCTAAGTAGCTGAAGCAGAAAAACTGGGAAAGTCAAGTCATCGTCACACAATTCGTAATAGTACACCCATGCTTACCTCAAAAGGCCCATGCAGTAATAATCAGAGCTACATTGATGTAAGGAACAATGATTTTCCTTCACAAATATCATCATTACATGTGAGTAATATTGTTAATATAAGTGTTATTGGGTTGTATATTTGTATTTAAAAAATAATGATTATGTTTATTGTTCTGTTAAGATTTAGAGTCATTTGAAAAGTTATATCCACTTTCATGTCTATATATGGGCAAAGAAGAAATGATTGAGATGTTAGGTTGCGTTTGGGATCTGCATCACTTCCCTCTTTCATTCCAGTAGGTAGTCAGTTACCTATGTTCTGTCACATCAGGAGAATTTGCAGGTTCACAACCAAAACTACTGGAGGAACATATCACATAGGGCTTTTGGTGAATGCTTTGCTGATGGAGGAGACATGCTAAGTACACCAAAAAGAGAGAAAAAAAGGCAATGACTATTGCTAGTAAGAAAATAAATAGAGAAAGGGATGGCAGATTTACCCAGGTTTCAAAGGAGAAGAATATCTGAGGGTGCCTCCACATCCTACTCCCTCTCTGGACAGGCTTGGGAGATGGATAAAGTGCTGCTTAGTTCACTTTAGGAAACTGGATCCTAGAGATTTTTAGAATGCAATTCCTGGGCCTCAAGCATGTCCTAAAGGGATCAGAACAGCAGACTTTAAGTTGCTCTGAAATGAGGATAAGGCTGTCTCGCTGATAATTAAAGGGCCAACGGCCTACATGCTTTGGCACTGCCCCAGACACCCCTCCCAAGACCTTTGGACAACCTTTAGTGGATGTGTCAGTTGAGATTCAGGGAACCCTAAAATAATTAGATTAATATTCCTGTGAGCCTGATGAGCGGATGAAGGCTCAATCTTATTCAATCTGAAGGTAAGTATACAAAGTAATGGTACAAATCTGACACACCCAAATGGTCTACATACCTATATAATTAATATTATAATCAATAATTATCTAGGTCAATACGTTGGATCTGAGATAATTTTTTTTTTTAATTTAAAAAGAAATCTGAACATTACAAGGCTTAAAATGCATGCCGTCACTCAGTGTTGCCTCCTTTGGTAGCAACTAACAGATTAGCATGGGTTAATCCACCTGCTAGCTAGCTGTCACCTTGGAAACAGAGAACCAGAGCCCTGAGGGATGAGGCAAGTGGATTTATAGACTTAAATAACAATTCCAGAAAACTAGAGAAGAAATGTCACAGGTAATTCATAATTAATTGCCAAATGACTTTCACAAACATTAACTGCTTAACAATAAGTATTCCCTATGTTTTCTAAGGTTAGAATGTTATAGAACATTTTCATACATCTTACTTCATTCCGTCTTACTGAGGTGCCTAAAAATAGACTGTGGCCATATGACCCTGTTCCACCACTACCAAATAAATCCTTTGTCATCCATTTACCAGTGGCTGTTAATCTTCTAGAAGGGAATATGGAAGGCAAAGAGATTTGGGAACACAAGACAACTGAGTAACCTAAGGAATATATAAGAGGGTAACATTTTTAAGATAAATGAGATTACCTGGAGGACCCAGTGCCTTCTAATTGTTGGTCCTGATTGTGTCCCTTTGCCCTTTCTGACTAGAAAATGACTTCACCCCTTTCCCCTCCGAGAAGCTCTTCAGCGTCCCCACTTCCTTGTTCTGCCTCCAAGCTGCCTCTGCAGTCCTGACTCCCCTCTTCCTGCAGGAAAACCCTATGAACAGCTTACCATAGTATCTGAACACCTGCTGGAGCCAGGAGCCACTGTGCTGTGCTTTGAGTTCACCAAGCCCTTTTTTGTCATCAAGCATGTTGTCATGTCTCTGCCCAGTGTTCCCCGTCACTCCCCTTCCTGATGAACCTCCATTTGTTCTCCTAGAGCCCGGTCCCCGCCATGCCTGGCTGCCTGAGGTATTTCTGATCTTTCTCCCTCTGAATCTGTTCAGTGGCATGGCTCCATCTCAACAATTACCAACGTGGTTCAAAATCATTTGTATTTAATGAAATTGTCCTAGAATCTGGGCCAAAACTGAGGGCAAGCGAGTCTTCACACATTCTAAAGAAAGAGAAGCTGAAGATCACTACATCCTCCAGGCTGTGTGAAAGACACTAGAAATGTGAGAGGAGGCTCAGGAAGGAATTGAAAGTACTTGGCTTTTCTCAACCAAAAAGCTGGGGAAGAAGCTTGAAGAGCATCTTTTGTAGATCCTGGGGGTGGCTGTAAGAAAGGGAGGCTGGAGGCCCAGTTCCCAGAGGAATGTTTACTGTGCCATGAATCACAGGCCTCATGGCAGCTCAGGATTCCAGTGAAGCAAGCAGTGAGTGATTATGGGAGAGCTTGAGTTTGGGGGTATATGTGGACAGAGAAATTGGAGCCTGCTTCCCACTGGCAAGACTCTGGCAGCATAGGACTGCCAGAGCAGTCCAGGATGGCAGGGAGGAGCAGCAGTAGTAGGAGAGCAGTGTTGGGCTTGAAGAATATATGTGAATTTCCTCTGGACCCAGTGCATGGCTTAATGGGTAGAGAATGGCTGAGTTTAAGACAACTTAATGGGATCCTACCCAAGAGGGCTCTGTGCCTGGGATTGATCTCAGAGGGGCAGGGGCTAGAAGAAGGTTCCAACGGGTCAGCGAGAAAATGTGCCACCTGTGTCAGGAAAGTACACTGCAGAAATCCCCATGTTGAGGGTAAGGTGTTGTGCAGGAAAACCCTATGAACAGCTTACCATAGTATCTGAACATCTGCTGGAGCCAGGAGCATGGATGCCTGTATTACAAGCCATTAGCCATGTGAGTCATTGTTTCCTTTATTCTTCTAATGTCTGTTTCCTCACACCCCTTCCCATCCCCCACAGGGCAGAACTTAAAGGACTATGAAGCAGGAGTGGGAGAAAGTGAAGGAAGATCGAGGAGAGACCATACTGGACCCCACTCTGGTCTTCAAGGTGCAATCTGAAGGAAGGAAAGAAGCTTTAAATTAAACATGAGCCTGAAGCTTTAAAAAAGTCAGAATTTGGCTTTTTAAACCCAGAAGGGACTCTATATTGTAAAAAAGTGGTTAAAAGGATTGAACACTTATGAAATCTGCTCAAGGTGTCATCAAACTGCAAGGGAAGGTAATGAAAAGAGATAAAGCACATTGAAGGAAATAATGAGAGAAAAATAAAGCCATTTCCTGTTTATACTCTATAAAGCTCAGCCCAAGTAATAAATTAATTTTATACATTTGTATTTATAAAAGTATATAGTCTGTAGCTTTTTGAGGAATAGAACGTATTTGTTCATTTTAATATCCTCAGCCTCTGTCACTCACTTGCAATGAGATGAAGATGAAGAGCTGTCTCTAAGGCCAGAAATGTCACTACCTGGAGCATACACAAGTCTCAGCCATCAGACACAGCAACCGAAGGCCCACAGTTTGCTCTCTTTTTCCACAAGCATCACTTCCAATCAACACCGTGAACCCAGGTGGAATCCTAAGAGGGCCCAGAGTCATTACAGAGACTCCTTTCATCCTTCCAACTCTACTTGTCTTCCAAAGGTCCACAGAGAGGGAGTGATAAATCCTATGGGCAAGGACATACACTCATATGTCACTCACCTCCTTTGTCTGAAGGTTTCTACCTGCTAGCTGTGTCCAAATGACAAATGCATTCAATATGAAAATGGAACCTCCCAAGTCATCTTTTATAAAAATGACTTCTCTGCACACCCACACTTATGTGAGGTCCCAGCAGTAAATGAAATTCCTTAGGGAGAACACGAAGGTAAAGGGGATGGCTTTGGAGCATTTTCCTGGGTAAATTGCTTAAAGGAATTGGTCTAGTTATCTATTACTGTATAACAAACTACCCCAAACTGTAGTGGTTTAAAATTTAATTTTGATTTGACTCACACTTGTTTGGGTCAGGAATTTAGAAAAGGTTCAACCGGGTGGTTGAAGGGGCTGGGACAGGTGAAGCAGGAGGATGCACATCTAATATGGTATCTTCAATTACTTCTCTGAAGCCTGGGCTGGGATGCCTGACTGTTGAGTCCTTCTGACGGCTAGGAGCTCAGCTGTGGCTGTGAGGTGGAGAGCTGACACTTGGTCGGGCAAGATGCTATAAGACTTCATACGACTAATCTCAGAAATGCTAGAATTTCATTCTGCTACATTCTGTTGGTCAAGCAAATCACCAAGAAAGCAGAATTAGACTCCGCTCTCAATGATAAGAACAGCAAAGAATCTGTTACCAGTTTAATCTACCACAGGTTTGTTGAGATGCATTTTATGTGAAGGGCTGGCAACTCCCTCTTTAGCTGCTGCTTTTTTCACCTGGTCTTTACATAAACACTGTATAGAATAGATATGGTAGTAAGATTAAAAGCTATGCCTTTCTTACGCCCAGAGTTAACCAATTGTTATCACCTTGAACAAGTCATCTAATCTGTGTGTGTGTGTGTGTGTTAGAAAATGTAGATTGTTCCTAGGTTTCAGAAAGTTAGAATTCCCAAATGCAGAGTATGTAAACCAAACATAGTCTACATGTTTGTTCGGTGTGAGCTTTGCTTTGATATACATATACATGTATATTTGTGGGCATACACATATACATACATATGTTAAAGAACATATCTACTTAATTGACATATTTAAAACTGAGTGATGCTATATAAAATTCAGAAGATCTGGCAACAGTAGACATGCATTCCAACATGGCAAGAAGTGGTGCCTTCTTTGGATGGCACACACACTCTCTGGTTTGCTCACATCAGTCACGTATGTCTCAGGAAAGGGACAGATTAGCATTAGAGTTTGCTTCTCTACCACATAGTATAATGGTTAAGAGTACACAGATGCTGGCTTTCATGGCATATCTTCAAATCCTGGCTCTGCCACTTACAAGCTATGCTGAAGACAATGTTGAAGATGAAACCTGCAGCAGCAGACCACCCACATCAATTTTCAAGGAAAAGATTAATCTTGTCCCTGCCCCAACTGACTGACATTTAACAGCAGAAACAATAGCCAGCACCATAGACTTCTCAACTGATTCTGCTTATACCATTGTAACTGAAAAATTAAAGGTGAGAAATCTTCCAGTCAATGAGTGCCAAAATCATTGCACCCAGATCAGCTGCAGACAACAGCAGAACTTTCTATGGAAATTTTAAATAATTGGGATCAAGATCCTAAAGCATTTCTTTGAAGAGTTATAACGGAAGATGAAACATGTCATTACCAATACAATCCTGAAGACAAAGAACAATAAAAGCAATGGCTACTAAAGATAGAAGAGGTCTAGTCAAAATAAAAGTGGATTGGTCAAGGGCAAAGATCATAGCAACAATTTGTTTTGGAATACTCAAGGCATTTTGCTTGTTGACTTTCTGGAGAGCCAAACAATAACATCCACTTATCATGAGAGGGTTTTGAAAAAGTTAGCCACAACTTTAATAGAAAAAACCCAGGAAAGATTTCCCAGAGAGTCCTTCTCCACCAGGACAATGCTCCTGCTCATTCTTCTCATCAAACAAGGGCAATTTGAGGAGAGTTTTGATGGGAAATTGTTAGGTATCCACCTTACTGTCCTGATTTGGCTCCTTCTGACTTCTGTTTGTTTCCTAACTTAAAAAAATCTATAGAAGGCACCCATTTATCTTCAGTTAATAATATGAAAAAGACTGCATTGGCCTGGTTAAATTCCTAGGACTATCAGTTCTTTAGGGATGAACTAAATGACTAGTATTATTGCTTACAAATGCATCTTGACCTTGATGGAATTTATTTTGAGAAATAAAGTTTATCTTTTAATTTCATTTTTCCACAAATTATTTCAAATTCCCACATGTTTATTTTTATTTTTCTGAGATCTGGCAGAACATACATAGGTTTATTACATGTAATAGAGAACATTTCTGATAGGAAGATTCACCAGTTCTCTTTTGAATACCTTAGAGTAGAAAACTTACTTCTGTTTGTGACAATCTTGTAGTAATTCATTCCATGGTTATCAGTTCTAGTTTCAGAAAGTTCTTTCTTAAATTAATACTACACAAAAGGTATTGCATCATCTCTCCACATAACTGAATCTCCTCATTTCTGTGCAGTTTCATAAAACTTATATTCTGTATTTTTCCTTTAAAATCTATGTACTTCCCGGTTTTATCACTTAACTAAATTTTTTTTAAAATTTCATGTGTCAGATCCTGTTCAAGAGGCCAAAAATACAACAAAGAATAATACCCAGTTCGTGCACAACAGAAGCTTAGAGATCAGTGTGCATGTATTATAGGATGCTACATGCACTGTCTTTTATATCATCCTGTAATATACCCATAATTACCCATAATACTGCCTTTTATTTCTCTCATGTGTTATCATTTAGTAGGTGCATCTGCTAGCCTTATATTGATTGATCCACAGAAGAACTCTGTGAAATAAACTTTATTATTTAGAAATGAGATTTTAGAGTTTTAGAGATAAGAAAACTGAGGTTTGTGCACTGCTTTCTCACACCAGCCCTCTGACCCATCTCCAGGGCCTAGCATGGGACTGGGCCCCAGGGTACACTCAAATAAAGGAGTCAATCAATAAACTACATCTGGAATAGCTCTGGTCAACACATTCCCAATGCTGAGCCGCCAGTTCAGGAAAAAGACAAAGTAGCCTGAAATATGATTTTAAAATACTTAGCATGGACACAAGTGCTTAAAAAGTGAAGAAATCAGCAATTATCCACATGCTTACTCCAAAATATTCAAACCCAAGTTGGTCTTTTTGCATCTATTTGACTGTTTTATGCTATAAGTAGTATAACTCTGGATGAACAAAGCCTATAGCAGAAGTTAGAAGACCTGGCACATGATTGATCAGAAAGATCATTGAATCTATGAGTTCAAGCTTTTGTACCTTCCTATTTAGCTAAGTAGCCCTCATTGGATCTATAAAATCCTTATCAACAATGTCAGGGACATAATGGGAACTCAAGAATAGCTTTCATATAAATTAATAAAACAGGATGCTTAAGAGAGAGTACAAATATAAAATCATATTGTCATTTATATTATACTCCATCAACATGGAATTACAGTAAAATTACACTTTTCCATGACTAAGGCAAAGTATTTGATTATGACTTGGAATCTCCTTTTGAACCCTAAATTTACCCCATTTCCAACGCAACCACTTATTCTGTCTGAAGATTCTTCTTGGTGCAATTTATGTACTGCCATAAGCTGGGAATTATGTTGCAAAAAAAGAAATCAAAGTTATGTAATAAGTAATAGAAAACCTTGACTAAGTCACCCTGAAAATGAGAAAAGGACTGCCCTTGACCCCTTAACCATACCTAGCCACTTCTGAATGAATGTCTGTTTGGCACCTGTACTTTTAGAAACATTTTGCAAGTGCAATTGATATTAGAGGTCCAAGCTCCCCAAAAAACAATTTAGGATGTTCCCTGGGCTAACATCCACACGCAAAAACTCAAATTCTTGGAAACTAGAAATATGACCACTGAGCTTTCTCCCAGCCTGTCCCATGTTGATCAAACCTAAGAAACCCTCATTGTTTCCACATTACTCGACATAGTCGGGATCAACAGTCTAGGATTTTCCTCAATAAGCTTGCTAGGTAAGTCATCAACTGAATTCACCTTTTAATGAAACAGCACATAAAAAGTGTGTGAACAACAAAAAGGTGAGCACTAAATCCTGAATCCCTAAAGTTTAAATCAGAAAAATAATAAGATCTGGAATAGTTAGCTTCGATGGGATATAGCACTAGAGGGCACTGCTAAGATGAGGAAGTTTTCAAAGACATATCTTCATAACTGGGAAGGCAGGATGCCAGAGACAGACCTTTTGAAATTCACTCTTCCATCTGTGGAAAGCCACAAGCACAGACAATCCTGGGGGCTCTTCAGTGTCCTTTCTCCACAGCCTTCTTTCAGAATTATCAACTGGAAAGACACTGCACTGATACATCCAGCACCTCAGATTTCAGCGATTCTTTTACTTACTAGCCGTGTGAGCCCGATTCACGCTTTTCATCCCCGTGATCCTCAGCAGCTGTATCTGTAAAATAAAGAGGGTGGTTCTGATGGTCTCTCAGGACCTTTTGAGCTCTAAGGTTCTTTGAATCAATAATTCTCCTCCCCCGGGATGTCCAAGAGTTTAATTATTCACCAAACTTGGTGACAACTTCTTAGAAACTGCTAGGTGGAGGGAAGAACGAAGGCAGCAGGGGATTTGGTTCAGAAATACTCTCTCAATGTTTTAGGGCTTGGTAGGGGGCTGTGATTGTTAATATTAGAGTCTATGAATAGGGTTTGGTGACATACACATACCTCTAGGGT
Organism: Piliocolobus tephrosceles; assembly: GCF_002776525.5. Taxonomy (NCBI): domain Eukaryota; kingdom Metazoa; phylum Chordata; class Mammalia; order Primates; family Cercopithecidae; genus Piliocolobus; species Piliocolobus tephrosceles. The sequence continues at coordinate 40,206,259 of NC_045451.1, forward strand.
GAAGATTGTGCCTGTCCCTCTGGCACTCAGTTAAAGGTAAAGAAGATAATCTACCATCAATCAGTGAGAAACTCGAAAGAAGAAAGGATTGGAGGGGGTAAAAGACTGTAAGAAGTCATGAAGATGTATAGTATTCAAAAAAACAAATAATTCATCCTTTATCAAATATTTACTTAGTGCCTTTATGTGCCAATAATTAAAAATGCTGAAAAAATCTTTCTATTAGAATTATGCTTTATCATTTTAAAGGCAGTTTTATTTTATAGTTTCAGTTAATTGTTTTAACAATTGTTTTTAATTTAACAATTAAATTTTTTCATTTAATTGTTTTGATGGGGCACACATGGCACAGTAGCATTTTTCCTACTTAAAGGAAGAGGAGAGCAAAGCTCAGAGAGGTTAAGTGAGGTTAATAAATATTGAAGAGCTAATTAACAAGTCAGGATTAACCTTCAGGTTTTCTTATTCCTATTTCTTGTGTTCCTCCTATTAAATCACAAATATGACCATCTGCTCCCACTACAAGTTCCTGTATTTGTCCTAACAAGCTGGGGGTCTTGGGCCCCACCTTATTGAGGCACCCTTTCCTTCATTTGGCTACTTGAGAATGAAGACTGAAGATAAAAGTCATACAGGAGTTTAGGCTTTGCCCAATAGGAGATGGGAACGTGTATTTTCTCCCCAAGCGTTAATGCACCTTTGAATGCATCACAGAAGGACCACAGATGAAGAGGCTGAAGTTGGGCTCCTGGATTTGACACTAGCTTTGTATCAGTTTCTTCAGGACCAATACCTGTCAAATATGTGATGACACTTGCCCAATCCAACGTAGAGCTTTTTTTCTAGTATCAAATCAGGTGGAGTATGTAGAAGCCCCTTGAAAACAAGGTGTGAACCCATAAATGTGTGGTGTATTTATTATGGTTGTTCAATGTATGGCTGAAAGAATAGATGGTAGCCAATACTGGCTTGACTTCAGACTCGGGGATCAAGCAAGTCCAGAGGAGAGGGATTTGGATCCATTTCCTAAACAAAGAAGCAAAGTCCAGAAGCAGCTCAATGCTTAGAAAATAAGGAACAGTTGGTCTCACAGCTTGGCCAGGCAGGAGGGTTGGCACGGATCCTCAGATCATCGCGCTCTGCCTAGTGAATTGAGTGGGCCTCACCAGGGGCTGGATGTTAGCCTCCTTCTGGCTCGAGAGAAGCAGTGGGGGGTTGTGACCACCTGTTCTCTCAGAATGTCATTGTACCTCTTGCACATTTTCCTACACAGGCAGACAAAGTCCAAGCCAAGCCCTTGGAAAAATCACAAAATAAAAAAAACTTCTGCCTTCATTCTTCCTCATGTTTTCTTCAATATTCCCATTTCCTCAACTCATAGTTACTTTCCAGAGATGCCCAGTGGCCCCTGATGGGCCACAAGCCTGACTCTAGTGACCTCCCAGACTAGCCTATGGAGATATCACCATGTGCCGCAGACATCTCTGTTCCTCACCCACAAATTTACTGACTTGGTACTACCCCCTTTTCATCCTGCTCTCAGCAAGTTGCCAGCTGGAAGTCTGAGCTGATAAGTAGCTTGCACTGAGGAGCTTATAAAAGACAATCAAACTGAAAAGTAACTCCTCTCATGAATTCTAGTACATTAACAATAGGCTTTTAAATAACTTTACCAAAAGAAAAAAAAGAATGAATGAATGCCAAATGGATCACCTCCAAAACAATCAATGGGATCATAGGGTTGCTATTTTGAGGCTAAGTCTTAAGTAGAATTAAGAAGAATTCTCCACTAAAAGCCTCTCATTTCTTGATCCTGATAGTTTCCTTTAAAAATTAGAATTTTTAAACAGCAATCAAAAAATACAATTTATGTATGTATATACGTATATATTATATATATTTCTTTATCATGTAATATATATCTGTTTTTAAGATTATATATAGTAGCTTTTATCAATTCCAAATAGTGAGTAGAAGGTTATATTTTTTAGTTAAAAAATAAGTAAAATGTTCTGTGAAAACATCAAATGGACAGCACAATATTAATAAAACAAGTGGCTCTATGGCTGATAGCTGTAGAGAGCTCAGAGCGGCACATGTAGTAACTCTGGCCATGAAGCTAGATTAATTCTGTTTCATAAACTCTTCAACAAATCAAGACCTGATGTCTTGTCTTGACCTTTAGTGGCCTCACAGACTCTTAAGTGTGTCAGTCATCTCCAAGAAATCATCTGAAGGCTTGAAACCTGCCTAGTTGCTCGATACCTTGGTACTTGCTCTGTATCCTCTCTACAGAATGATCTATACTGGACAGAGACTCAAAGATGTGGCCTATAGTGGACATGTATTTTCTTTTAAACACCTAACATCCCTTCCTTAGATAAACTGTCTCATCCCCCTGCCATATGGTTTTAGTCAGCATCAGCTCAGGTCCTCTATGAAGCAAACATCAAGCCAGCAATGGAAAACAAGGTATTTGTTGGAGAAAATACCTCTGCAGGTTAAGAGAGAGAGCAGGAATAAGGCAGGGAGAATCTTCATTCAGACTACAACATGAGTTTGGCATCTACAAAAGCAGAAAGGGGAGGAGGGATTGGATAGGAAGGACCTTAGACTACAGTGAAGTTATGAGAGTGTCTCAGCTAGGCCAGTGGGAAAGTCCTTGGACTCATGAGAATTTGCTAAGGAATCCCACATCGGGCTGGAATGACTGGGTTTGAGTATCCCCACCGTGCCTAGTCATTGGCTGGGAGCAGCCCAATGAAAACATGGCCTGGTGTGAAAGACACAGTGTGGGTCCCTAGTGTGGCAGCTAAAGGCTGTCAACCAGCTATGCTCCTTACAGCAGGTTCTCTGAAAGAGAGATCTGAATGGTACATTTCCACCACTGTTGCGTAACGGGACTGTCAGTCATACAACCCAATTCACAAACAGAGGGAACTATCCAAGCAAGGCCAATCAAAGCATATCTCTAGAGTTGATATGCAGACATTAGCAGGAACCAGCTCCTTTTTCCACTGGGGAATCTGAAGGAGGTGAATCCAGGGCTGCCAACTTTCCTTAGCACATGCAGAATCCAAACTACATCAAGGAGAAAATAGGATCAAACCACAGAAGAAAACAAAGTTCAAACTGGAGAGTAAAGGGAGTCCTGAAGTTAGAAGCTGCTAAATATCACTTTTCCACCTTATTCTAGTTTGCATTGTATTTCTGCCACAACTAAAAAGTTCTCTGCCTAATACCTAAGAGTGCTTTCACTGTAATTATCATAGTATATTAGAGCTTGAAAGGCCTTTAGAAGTCATCTAGCCCTTACTGCACATTGCAATAACTTGAGCAACTTGGTTTTGATACCAAATGCTGGACCCCATTCTAATCTAATTAAATCAGAATATCTCTAAGTGGAACACATGAATCAGTTTATTCCTTTAAATTATATAGGTGATTCTGATGTTTATTCAGGGTTCAGAACCAACGGTTTGTCAAACGTTCATTTTGCAGATATGAAAGCTGAGGTTTAAACACAGAAAGTGATGGGTCCCATATCCACAGGAGATAGAGCCAGGAGTTAAACTCAAATCCCCTTACTTCTAATCTGATGCCCTTTATTAAAATTACCATGTGACATTTCAGTTGAGAAACAAACATTTCTTTCATCTCTGAGTAAAAATCCTTTGTTCTTTTTTTAAAAAATGTTTAATTCTTGTGAAAAACCCTCTGTTCTTTAAGAAGCCTAAATTACTGCCTCTCCTGATACTTAGAGTTATTTATATATTTATCAAAACAGGAAGAAGTTACGAGTCCCAGAAACAAGAACCAAATACAAAGCAGAGATTGCATTCCCCCACCAGCACAAGTAACTATACCACTTTGCTATCTGATGGGAATCCATTCTGCCCCCTTACAGCTGTCAGCTGCTTATCCCTGAGAGGAAGTGGAGAGGGATTCCAGACTGAACCAAGCCATCATGTTGAGCAGCAACAATTAGGAAAAGACGATTGTTGGCTTTCTCTGTAAGTTACTCTGACATATAACAGCCATTGGGTTTCAACACCGATATGAACAACCATCTCCTTTGCTCTTGCAAAAAAAAAAAAAAAAAAATAGTGATTCCTACAACTCAATTTCTTTTATCAAATTGGTGTTCTGAAAAGCCACGCTATTTTTGAGACTTCTTTCCACAGGCATTTCATTGTCATTAAACACACCATCATTCAAAATACTCGTAGAAAAAAGCGGAATGCAAAATGATCAGTGTGGTACAATCATAACTGAGTAAAATGAATAGAAAAATGATGAGTTAACAATGAGCATGTCTAGGTTGTGGAGTTAGAAGTTTAGGACTACATGACGGGGGCAAAATGAAGGATACTATGAACAGAATGAGGACAAATGGTCTGAGGACAGATATCAAGTTCTGAGCCAGTTATTCCAAGGTAAAGGAGAACAGCAATGGTGAGTAGACCCAGGGGGATCTGGAAATGATCAAATCAAGGAAAAATTGTTTAAGTCAATAACGCAATGACAGTTATACCAGTAATTTTTTGAAGGGTGGAGAAGAAAGCATTTTAAAACGACTCAGGACCAAGAATCCCTGATTCGATTATTAACCCAAATTATAACTTTAAAAAAGACATTTTACCTGGCTTTGTTCTATGTTTTAACGCTGTTGTTGAATGGATTTCATGACTAACTAAAGGCTTATGATGATTATTGATTTGAAAAGAAAAATTCTAGGGGATACTCTCTAGGGCTTTTTGCAGTCTTTTAATTCAATGATTCCATCACTCTAAAATTCCTCTCATCTCTCAAGATTTTCCAAGCAAGTGGTCCTCTACTTAATCTTTGTTTGAAGTTGGGCCTTTTGTCATCATGTGGATGGTGAAAGTGACCTTCCAGATCCAGAAAATATTCACTTATAGGGTAATTTTGCTCACAGCACACATTACTTCTATTGCATCCTGTCTACTGACTTCCATTAGTTACCACATGTTGAATAGCTTTGAAATGCCCTTGCTTTTTTATTTCAAATTTTTTGCCTTTTTCCTTGTTGTTAGTGAAAGTCTACTTTTCCCTAATAATTCAACTTCCCAAAACAAACTACTGCCCATGACAGAAGGTACACTCAAGCACAACGTATTGATTATGTATTTCCAGGAGAATGCTTTTCCCCTCTTGCCATTTTGCCCCTGGTAGAGCTTGGTTTTTACCTGAGAATACAGTGTTTGTACCAAAAGTACTCTTCCTGCAAAGAAAAGTTACTTTTGAAATAGCAGTGTGCACAGGAATAAAAAATAATTGCACTTTGTGATAGAGAAGTAATGCTTTTCTGCTTTTATGGAGAGTAAATTGGGCCAGATGTTCTTTCATTTCTGTATTTGGTTGGTTACTTATTAGTTCCCTAGGAGAAGAATGGAATTTCTAAAAGGTGAAGAGAATAAAAGAAATTTTTCCAATGTGTATTATCAAGAATGTGATAACTCACGTCCAAGAGGCCATAAAACTTGCCTATATTAGATGGTGTGGTTGATAAAAATACCAATTATGAAACCAGAGTCAGAAATAAAAATTTGAGTCCAGTTTTTCTCTTATTTACAGTTCAATGCAAATAATGACTGAAGACGTGCACTCTCTACTGAAGAACTTACAAAACATGCAACACGAATTAATGAAAGGTGATAAGTAGAGCAAGGTGTTTGGTAGGAATTACACAACAAGCATAAAATCTCTAGTACCCAGGAACTTAACAAATGCCAGCTTTTTCTTTTCATACACATCAAACACCTGTCCCTGCCAACTGACAGAGAAGTTGCAGATCAGCATAGGCTTGGGGAGGTAGGAAACACAACACTGAAAGCTTGAGGTGATCTTACATAGGTAGGTAGGATTTCTAATGTCCATTACCAGGGAACTCTGGCAATTGTCTCACTACATAAACAGTAAAAAAGTAATAATAATAATACCATTTAAGTCAAAAATAATGGTTTGAATCCCACTTTCCCTTTCCCTTCTTTGCAACTTTGATTGTGACTAGCTCTACTTTTATAAATCTCAATCCCTTTATGCATTGAAAAAAGGTTAATATTACCTGCCCTACTTTTTTAATTTTTTTTATTTTTTATTTATTTATTTTTTTTTTTTTTTGAGACAGAATCTTGCTCTGTCACCCAGGCTGGAGTGCAGTGGCACAATCTCAGCTCATTGTAACCTTCGCCTCCCAGGTTCAAGCAATTCTCCTGCCTCAGCCTCCTAAGTAGCTGGGATTGCAGGCACTCGCCACAACACTCGGCTAATTTTTTTTTTTTTTTTTTTCCTAGATGGAGTCTTGCTCTGTCACCTAGGCTGGAGTGCAGTGGCAGGATCTCCGTTCACTGCAACCTCCACCTCCCAGGTTCAAGCAATTCTCCTGCCTCAGCCTCCCAAGTAGCTGGGATTACAGGCGCCTGCCACCATACTTGGTTAATTTTTATATTTTTAGCAGAGATGAGGTTTCACCATGTTGGCCAGGCTGCTCTCAAACTCGTGACTTCAGGTGATTTACCCTCGTTGGCCTCTCAGAGTGCTAGGATTATAGGTGTGAGTCACCGTGCCTGGCCTACCTGCCACATTTTTATAATGGTCTTGTTTCATCAAAAGGAATACTTGACATAAATGAATTTTATAAAATTTAGAGGGCCCTAGAAATAATAAAAATTAATAACATTTATCACATAAGCATACATCGAGAGACTGGGCTTGGATCATGGGGCACAATTTTGAATAGCCTGGTCGTTTCCCTCCAACTGCTTGCAATGAAGCAAAATGGGAGAAGAGAGGTAAGTGAGGTTTCACAAAAGAGGTGTTGTAAAAGCAGGTTCTTAAAAGATAAAAAGTAGCTCACCAGTCACAGAATACAGCAGGACTGGGAGAGGAATGGCTGGAAGAGAGACTTAAGAAGATTCCAAAGGGAGAAACAGCATGAACTATAATAAGTTCAGTTCAATCAAATATATATGCCCAGAACTGAGTAACCAAGATGAATATGATATAGGTTCTGCCCCTGTAGGTAAACAAGGTCAATGTAATGTGGTATATCCATGAGAGAAGTGTGCCCAAGGTGTTGCTGGTGAGTCAGTCAATAAACAAAATGTTAGTCAGGTGACATGAAGATGTAGATCACATCTCAGACCAAACCACCAGCTTGTGTGAGGACATGTAATCTGCAGGGAGGAAAAACGGCCAGTTTAGGGAAGTGCAAAGAGCCAGCCAATAGTTTTATTGGTGGTAGTGAAAAATACAGATGACTTGTGCATTGCTTTCAATAGAAACTAATGAGTTTATTCTTTATCCTGTGGGTGATAGGATATAGAATGAAATATTCTAAGCAGATAAATGGTAGTGTTCAGAAGAATACTTCCAGAAGCAGTAAGTTGGCTGTACCAAGATAGAGAAGACTTCAGCTGTGAAAATAAACCAGGATGAAAATGGTGATGACCCAGACTAAAATAGGCAGGAGAAATGGAGTGAACAGACATATTTTTCTCATCTATCAGATGAAGGTGAAGTTCTTTCATAGTATCAATTGAATGTATTAACTAATATAAACATTTCATTTTTTATGTTGAAACTCGTCTTTTAATAATATAAGATCAAAATAGTAAAAATATGGATTAAAAGGATGGATATATATTAATTATGAGAGCACCAACTGTTGAAACATCTGTTGACATATCGGTGGTTTAACCCATTAAAAACTTGTTTCTTGTTTTTGTGAAGCCCCATGATGGTGGTGGTAGGGCAGATGATGAGATCCTTGGCCACAGGCAGTTACTCACAAACATGGGTCCGTAGAGGCTTTGACATCTTCAATACATGCTATTTCCAAGACTGCCTTGGGTGTTGAAGTCCAGATCACGAAGGAAGAAAAGAGCTTGCTTCTGCATCACTGCTCACATTATAGCCATTGACAAGAACCAGCCACATGGTCACACTTAGATACAAGGGAGTCTGGGAAAAGAATATGGTACAATGTGTGGGGGACACCAGCCATCTCTGCGACAGCAGGCATTATTACCTAGGGTGGCCACAATCTCAGTGTGCCCAGAATTTTCTAGTTTGGGCACTGAAAGTCCCTTGTCTTGGGAAATCCCCTCACTCCCAGGCAAACTGGAACAGTTGTTATACTATTAGTTGAAAATAAATTAAAATTTAAAATAATCATTTAGAAAGTAGGCAAAATTGCCTTTACGTGCATCCAAGAGTTTTACAGATGGTACAAAAACCTGAGTAGGTGATTGGAAACATTCATTTTGCTTTTATAACTTCAACTTTTAGATACAGGGGGTACATGTGCAGGTTTGTTACCTTGGTATATTGCATGTAACTGAGGTCTGGGGTATGAAGGATCCCATCACTCAGGTATCAAGCATCATTTTTCAACCCTTACCATTCTTCCTTCGTGATCTAATGGTCCTCAGTGTCTATTGTTATCATCTTTACATAGAAGAGTACACAATGTTTAGCTCCCACTTATAAGTGAGACCATGAAGTAATTGGTTTTCTGTTCCTGCATTAATTTGCTTAGGATAATGGTCCTTTCCTGTTGTAAAGGAAATGACTTTGTTCTTTTTATAAAGCATAGTATTTCATGTTGTATATGTACCACATTTTCTTTATCCAATCTACTGTTGATGAGCACATAGGTTGATTCCATGTCTTCGCTACTATGAAGAGTCCTGTGACAAACATATGAGTGCATGTGTCTTTTTGGTATAACAACGTACTTTCTTTTGGATGTATTCCCAGTAATGGGATTGTTGGGTTGAATGGTAGTTCTTTTAAGTTCCTTGAGAAATCTCCAAACTGCTTTCCACAGTAGCAGAAATAATTTACATTCCCACCAACAGTGTATAAGCATTCCGTTTTCTCCACAGCCTCTCCAGCATCTGTTGTGTGTAGCCATTCTAATTTGTATGAGGTGATATTTCATTTTAATTTCGACTTGCGTTAATTCAATGATTAGTGATGTTGGACATTTTTTCATATGTTTGTTAGACATTTGTATGGCTTCTTTTGAGAAGTATCTGTTCATGTCTTTGCCCATTTTTAATGCTTTTGTTTGTTTGATGGTTTAAGTGACTCAGATCTGGAAATTAAATATTCGTAGGATGCATCGTTTGTGAATATTTTCTCCCATTCTGTAGGTGGTCGGTTTACTGTATTGATAGTTTCTTTTGAGGTGTAGAAGCTCTTTAGTTTAATCATATCCTATTTGTCAATGTTTGTTTTTGTTGTAACTGCCTCTGGGGATTTAGTCATAAATTCTTTCCCTAGGCCGATGTCCAGAATGGTTTTTTTTCTAGTGTTTTTTCAAGGATTCTTATAGTTCGAGGCATTAAATTTAAATCTTTAATCCATCTTGAGTTAATTTTTGTATACGGCGAAATGTAGGGGTTCAGTTTCATTCTACTGCATAGAGCCAACCAATTATCCAATCACCATTCGTCGAATAGGGAGTCCTTTTGCTTATTTTTGTTGACTTTGTTGAAGATCAGATGGCTGTAGGTGTGCAGCTTTATTTCTGTGTTCTCCATTCTGTTCCTTTGGTCTATGTGTCTGTTTCACACCAGTACCATGCTATTTTAGTTACTCTAGTTTTATGCTATAGCTTGAAGGCAGTTAATGTGATACCTCTGGTTTTGTTCTTTTTGCTTAGAATTGCTATGACCATTCAGACTCTTTTGGGTTCCATATGAATTTTAGTTATTTCTAATACTATGAAAAATGACATTGGTAGTTTAATAGGAATAGTGTTGAATGTGTTGATTGTTTTGGGCAGATGGTGATTTTAATAATACTGATTCTTCTGATCCATGATCATGGAATATTTTTCCATTTGTCTGTGTCATCTATGATTTCTTCGGCAGGGTTTTGTAGTTCTCTTTGTGGAGATCTTTCACCTCCTTAGACGTATTCCTAGATATTTTATATTTTGTGGGTATTGGAAATAAAATTGCAATCTTGATTTGGCTCTCAGCTTGAGCATTATTGCTGTATAGAAATGTTACTGATTTTTGTACATTGATTTTGCATTTTGAAACTACGCTGAAGTCATATATCATTTCCAGGAGGCTTTTGCAGGATTCTTTAGGGTTTTCTAGATATAGAACCATATCATCAGTGAAGAGAGATTGTTTGACTTCTCTTTTTATTTGGATCCTTTCATTTCTTTCTCTAGTCTGCCTCCTTCTGGTCATAGTACTTCCTGTAGTATGTTGAGTAAGAGTGGTGAGAATGGGCATCCCTGTGTTGTTTCAGTTCTCAAAGAGAATGCTTTCAGTTTTTGCCCATTCAGTATGATATTGGCTGTGGGTTTGTCATAAATGGCTCTTATTATTTTGAGGGATGTTCCTCCAATGCCTAGTTTCTTGAGGGTTTTTATCATGAAGGGATGTTGGATTTAATCAGAAGCTTTTTCTGTGTTAATTGAGATAATCATAGGGTGATATAGTTTGAATTTTTGTTCCTGTCCAAATCTCATGTCGAATTGTAATCCTCAATGTTGAAGGTGGGGTCTGGTGGGAGGTGATTAGATCATGAGGGCAGATTTCCTTGTTTAGTGCTGTTCTCATGATAGAGTTCTCATGAGATCTGGTTGTTTAAGTGTACAGCACTTCCCCCCACCCCCTCCGCCTCTCTTTCTCCTCTTCCAGCCATGTAATATGTGGCTACTTCCCCTTCACCTTCCACCATAATTGAAAGTTTCCTGAGGCCTCGCCAGCCATGCTTGCTGTATACCCTATGAAACCATAAAACCATGAACAAATTAAACTTCTTTTCCTCATAAATTACCCAGTCTCAACTAGTTCTTTTTTTTTTTTTTTTTTTTTTTTTGACACAGCCTTGCTCGGTTACCCTGGCTGGGGTACAGTGGTGCAATCTTGACTCACTTCAACCTCTGCCTCCCGAGTTTCAGCGATTCTCCTGCCTCAGCCTCTTGAGTAGCTGGGATTACAGGCATGCACCACCATTCCTGGCTAATTTTTGCATTTTTAGTAAACACGGGGTTTCACCATGTTGACCAGGCTGGTCTCTAACTCCTAGCCTCAGGTGATCCACCCACGTCAGCCTCCCAGAGTGTTAGGATTACAGGCATGAGACAGAGCACCCGGCCTCGGGTAGCTCTTTACAGCAGTGCAAGAACAGACTAATACATATTGTTTATGTTTTTAATTTAGTTTATGTGATGAATCACATTTGTTGATTTGCATATGTTGAACCAATCTTACATGTCAATAATTAAGCCTACATAATCATGGTTAATCAACTTTTTGATGTGCTGCTGGATTCACTTTGCTAGTATTTTGTTGAGAATTTTTGCATTTATGTTTATCAAGTCTGTTGACCTGTAGGTTTCTTTTCTGTTTTCATGTGTCTTTGCCAGATTTTGGTATCAGGGTGATGCTGACTTCATAGAATGAAGTAGAGAAGAGTCTTTTGTCCTCAATTTTTTGGAATAGTTTCATTAGAATTGGTACCAGCTCTTCTTTGTATGTCTGGTAGAACTCAGCTGTGAATTCACCTGGTTCAGGGCTTTTGTTTGTTTGTTTGTTTGTTTATTTTGGTAGGTTTCTTATTACAGATTCAATTTTGCAACTCAATATTGGTCCATTCAGGGTTTCAATTTCTTCCTGATTTAATCTTCAGAGATTGTGTATTTCCAGGAATTTATTCATTTCCTATAGATTTTCTAGTTTGTGTGCACAAAAGTGTTCATCGTAGTCTCTGGAGAATTATTTGCACTTTTGTGGGATTGGTTGTAATGTCATCTTTGTCATTTCTGACTCTGCTTATTTAGATCTTCTCTTTTTTTTTTTTTTTTTCCTGTTAATCTAGTTGGTGGTCTACTGACCTTGTTTATCCTTTCAAGAAACCAACTTTTGGTTTTGTTGATTATTTGTATGGATTTTGGGTTCTCAGTTTCATTCAGTTCTGCTCTAATTTAGTTATTTATTTTCTTCTGCGTGTTTTGGGGTTAGTTTGGTCTTGTTTTTCTAGTTCCTCTAGGTGTCAAGTTAGATTGCTATTTGAGGTAGGCATTTATTGCTATAAACTTTCCTTTTAAGACTGTTTTTTGCTGCATCCCAGAGGTTTTGGTATGTTGTATCTCTGTTTTTATTTATTTCAAATAATTTTTTGTTTTCTTTCTTAATTTCATTGTTTATCCAAAAGTCATTCAAGAGTAAGTACTTTAATTTTTATGTAATTATGTTGTTTTGAGAGATCTTCTTGGTTTTGATTGCTATTAGCCCAGAATTTGTTAGTTTTCTGCTTCAATGATCTGTCTAATGCTACCAGTGGGGTATGGAAGTCCCTCACAATTATTAATAATATACATGTCTAAGTCTTTTCACAGGTTTAGAAGTACTTGTTTTATGAATCTGGATCCTCCCATGTTGGGTGTATATATATTTAGGATAGTTTAGTCTTCTTGTTAATTGAAACCTTTATCATTATGTAACACCCTTCTTTGTCTTTCTTCACTATTACAGGTTTAACGTCTGTTTTATCTAATGTAAGTATAGTGACCTCTGTTCTTTTCTATTTTCCATTTGTGTGACAGATTTTTCTCCAACCATTTACTTTGAGCCTATGGTTGTTACGTGTGAGATGGATCTCTTGGAAACAGTAGATGGATTGGCTTTGTTTTTAATCCGACTCGCCACTCTGTGCCTTTTAAGCGGGGCATTTAGACCATTTACATTCATGGTTAATATTGATATATTAGGTTTTGATCCTATTGTGAAGTTGTTAGCTGGTTGCTTTTTATTTTGTATTGTGTGGTTGCTTTATAAGGTCTGTGGGCTATGCATTTAAGGGTGTTTTTGTGGTAGCAGGTATCATTCTTTCATTTCTATTTTTAGAACTCCCTAAAGAATCTCATGTGAGGTTGTTCTAGTGGTAATGAATTCCATTAGCACTTGCTTGTTTGCATGAACTTTTATTGCTCCTTTGCTTATGAATCCTAGTTTGGCAGGCTATGAAATTCTTATTTGGAGTTTAAGAATTCTGAAAATGGGCCCCAATCTCTCCTGGTTTCTAAGGTTTCTTTTGGGAAATCCACTGTTAGCCTGATGAGGTTCCCTTTGTATGTGGTCTGACCTTTTTCTCTAGCTGTCTTTCAGATTTTTTTCTTTAATGTTAGCCTTGGACAGTCTGACAACTATATGCCTCGACAATGTTCATTTCGTATGCTATCTCACATATTTACTCTGGATTTCTGATATCTGGATATCTACCTCTGAATTATTCCTTCAAATATGTTCTTCAGGTTGTTTCCCTTTTCTCCATTTCTCTCACAAATGTCAATAATTTGTAGGTTTGGTCACTTTACATGATCCTATATTTCTCGAAGACTTTATTTTTTAAAATTATTTTTCCTTTATTTTTGTCCATCTGGGTTAGTTCAAAAGACTGGTCTTCAAGTTCTCAAATTCTTTCTTCTTCTTTGTCCAGTCTATTAATAAAGCTTTCAATTGTATTTTAAAATTCCTTGAGTTTTTCAGTTCCAGAAGCTCTGATTAAGTTTTTTGAAGATATTTATCTCTTCATTTCCTGGATTGCTTTAGGAGTTTCTTTGTGCTGATTTTCATCCTTGTAGTTGATCTCATTAAGCTTCCTTGCAACTCATGCTTTGCATTCTTTATCTGTTATGTCCAACTTTCTGCTTTGGTTATAGATTATTGCTAGAGAACTAGCATGATCCTTCGGTGATGTCACTACATTAAAATTTTTCATAGTTACAGAATTTTTGTGCTAGTTCCTTCTCATCTGGGGATGCTGGCATTTCTAATTTTTGTAATTATTTTTGTGCAGGTAGGTTTTTTTGTTTCTTCCTTTCCCTATAACATCATTTTTTTCTTATTTCCTTTTCCCATTCCCCCCTCCCTACAGAGGATATGACTTTAGAGCAAGGATCCTCAACCCCTGTCCCAAATACTGGTCCCGGCCCATGATCTGTTAGGAACCAGGCAGAAGAGCAGGAAGTGAGCTGCTAGGGCACAGGCATTACTGCCTGAGCTCCACCACCTGCAGATCAGCAGTGGCATTAGATTCTCATAGGAGCACAAACCCTATTGTGAACCGTGAACGCAAGGGGTTTAGGTTGTGCTCTCCTCATGAGAATCTAACTAATGCCAGATGATCTGAGGTAGAGCAGTTTCACCCCAAAACCATCTCCCCTCCCTTGCCACCATCCTTGGAAAAATTTTCTTCCACCAGTCCCTGGTGCCAAAAAGGTTGGGGACTGCTGCATTAGAGAATGCTGGGTGGGTCTTTTGGCTTTGCTTCCATAGCCCTATGAATGTCTTTCAGCAGTTTTATATTGGGCTGTGCAGTTGGACCTACAAGCCAGAAGATGGAGCTTGTGGGTGAGAGTCAAATGTTGCCAAAGCAGCTGGGTATCTACTTAATCCTTGTTTACTGGTAGAAGCTCTCTGTTATCTCAGGGAATGGGCTGATTCATGAGGTGCACTGTGGTCAGAGCTCCCTCTTCAGCCCTAGAGGGGTAGGGCACAAGATGGTCAGGGCTGGACCAGACAGGTCTGTCTTCCAGTCCACCAATGGCAAGCACAAGCACCAGCACCAAGGGAGAGTCTAGCAGGTAGCCGCCAAGTGCCCAGAGGTGTGCTTAGATGTGAAGCTGGGAGGCCTCCTTTGCCCCAAGTTCTCTGCACAGGAACGGGGGTCAGCCTAAACCCCTGATCTAGGAAAGTAGGTACTCTAAGTGCTTGAAAATCTGCTGTGCATGGAGCGTAGAGGGCTCCCTCCCCCAACTCCGCACCAGGATCACTGCAAAGAAAATGTGGGGCTGCTCAGGCTGCTGTTTCAGGCGACCAGTGCTCCAAATGCCTGGAGATCTGCCTGGGCATGGAGTGGAAAGGGCCCCCTGCTGCAAGATCTCTGAAGAGTATGGGTGGGGTGACTTAGGCTGCTGACCCAGGGAAGCAGATGATCTGAATGCCTGGGGATCCCCCTGGGTATAAAGCAGAGAGGGTCCTCTTGCACCAGAATCTCTGCAAAGGAAGGGTGGGGCAGTTTAGGCTACTGATCCAGGTGAGTGCGTGCTCCAAATGCCTAGATATCTGCTACAGCATGAAGTGGAGACAGCCTCACTGTACCATGATCTATGCACAGGACGAGTGGGGAAGCACATGCTGCTGATCTGGGTGAGGGAGTAACCTGGATACCTGGAGATATGCCTAGTTGTGGAACAGAGAGGAGACCACTGCACCACGTTAGGGTAGCAGGCTGGGGCACCCAGCAATGGCACACACAGACCAGTTCCATGATGCCAAGCTGGTCCTGGCTGCAAGTCCCATCATCCAGGAGAAAATGCAGCTGTAGCAGCTCTCCTCCCACCCCAGGCATGCAACAGGGGAGGGCACAATTCCACTGTCTACTGTGAGATACTTTCCACAGTTCTGGCTGTGGAGGTGCCTACCCAGCTACAGAGAAGGTGCCCCAATCTCTGACCTAAGATTGAAATTCATGCATGGCCATGCTGCCAGGTCACCAAAGAATGGCTGACTTTGTATGTGACCAGATTTAAAACACTGTCCTGCTCTTGTTTCCAGACCTGGGAGCATGCCTGCAATTTTTCCCAGTGTCTTTCTCCTACAACTTTTCCAAGGCTGTTTCCAAGTTAGTTTCAGGGCTTGGCAGAAACATAATGGTATCCCTTGACCTAAGTTGCTTAGATCCCCAGTGGAAAGCTGAATCATAAAAGAAGCTCTCTAAGTCTCACATACTGAGATTTTGCTCACTTTTCTCAGCCAGATAGCATCACTGGGGCTGTTTGCCTGCATTCTCCTCCCCAGGATCTGGGGTGTCCTTCAGAATTCCAGTGGATTCCCATTTTCCTTCTTTAATCAAATCTCGCAAAGTTTATCTTTGCACACTGTCTTGCTATTTCCAAGTGGCTAGGGCATATTAAAAGTCTAATTCATCATTTTGGGGGAAAAACTTAATTCATATAGAAATTCTGTTATTAAGCAATTTTCTGCTGTTTATGCTTCAGCATACATGGAAAAGATCATCATTACAGTGATTAAGCATGGAAGGTTGACCATTAAGCCTAGCCCTGAATTGGACCAATGAGAAGACTGAGGCCCAGAGAAGACAGACACCTGTCCTACATCATGCAGTATTAGCGGTTGTTATGGTTTGAAATGGACGTGTCCTTCCAAAGACTCATATGATAGAAACTTAATCTCCAAGTCAATAATATTAAGAGGTAGGGCCTTTAG
This sequence comes from Piliocolobus tephrosceles, assembly GCF_002776525.5. NCBI lineage: Eukaryota > Metazoa > Chordata > Mammalia > Primates > Cercopithecidae > Piliocolobus > Piliocolobus tephrosceles. Next base: position 40,222,545 of record NC_045451.1, read on the forward strand.
AAGGTGATTAAGTCATGAGGCCTCTATCCTCATGAATGGATTAGTGCCTTTATAAAATGGTTCAAGGGAACTAGCTAGCTCCTTTTAGCCTTTTGCCCTTCTGCCTTCTGCCATGTGAGGATACAACAACAAGGCGCCATACTGGAAGCAAAGAGCAGCCCTCACCATATACTGAATCCACTGGCAACATGATCTTTGACTTTTTAGTCTCCATAACTGTGAGGAATACATTTCTGTTATTTATAAATTTCCCAGTCTCAGATATTTTGTTACAGCAATACAAAGTGGGGAGGACAGCGGTAGATAAAGGAAAATAGCCCCATTCTTGTAACTCTAATACTCCCCTTGTGACTCCAGAATTATACTCTAGAAACTATCAGTAATCCTCAAAAGAGACCAGGATACACAGCAGGGATGTGCACCTGACAGAAGTGACAGAAGCTCTCAGTTTATGGCTCTTCTGGTCTCTCACAGGGAGAAATACAAATCCTTCATCCATCAGGCACACATTCCATGACAAATATTCACTGAACCCTGCTCAGATCAAACATTCACTGACAAATGTTCACTGAACCCTGCTATAAAAGAGCCCCAGTGCTAGATGCTGGAAATACAGAACAAATAAATCCCAGGTCTGTGATAGGTCTAAAATGAGTCCTTGTCAAGGTGAGCAACACTTTGCTAAAGTGAACAGCAAATCCGCAAGCCTAGACCCACTGGCTAGAGGAATCTGGAATTCCCCTTGCTGTTAAGTCTGAAATGCTATCCATGGCCTTGTCCCATCTCATGTGCTTCTTGGGGTCAAAACATTGATTTGAAATTCAGTCTCCCTTGGAGAACGTCTTTTAAACCCCACCTTGTAAGTTGTCTCTAGGAATTTGACCTTTCCCACAAATCTATAGCTACTGACTAGGGCCTTGCTCAAAACCAGACCGACAACCTGACATGGGTTTGACTTCCAGAATCCCTACTGGTCAAAGACACTCACTGCTATATTTTACCCCATGAGAATATCTTGGATTCTGCTTGAATTAATCTCAATTTGCCACATATTTGTATCCAAGCATTTGCGCTATAGGCCACGTATTTAGGGATTAACTTGGTCAATTCTCCCAGTCCTAATACTGCCTGATCCAAAGTATTCTCTTTCACATGCTCTATGCTGCAGTCTCAGAAATGCCTTAGAGCAAGATCACCTGAGACAGAACAAAAACAACAGGGAAAATGAGATAAGGATTCCCTGGGACTGGTTGCAAAGTACTAGGAAGTAGAACAGGATGGGCAGATACTACACAAAGTGGAGCCCCTGAGAAAAGCAGAACCCAGATATATGGTTGTTTAGATACTGCTTCATTTTATTCAAAGCTTATTCAATCTGGACTCTGCTGTTCCAATTAAATTGTTTGGGTCATTTATATGCAAGTGTGGACCTGTTGTGAGTATTCTCCACCTACCGCCATCAGGTTTATTTGTGTTCCAACCTATCACTATGGTTCTCATGACAGGAAGAAAAGTAAAACAGAAATAAACTACCCAGAACCATCAAGGTGGAGCTCCTCCTTCCTCTAATGAGCCACTGGCAGCCAAACAAATGATGCTTTGTGATAATGCACACATATTGCCGTAGCCATGGAAACGCACTTAGCAACAAAGAAACCTTGACCTTTCCCCATCTGTTCAGATTCTTCACAATGACACATTAATTTCAGCATATGAAAACAAAAAAGAAGGGCATAAATGTTATATTTTATAGATATAATTCTCAAGCTGCACCAAGCTCAGTGTGGATAAAACTCATAGATGAGGATGGAATGATGCAGTAAGCTTTAGTCCAATACTGTAGCATGGAACCTGGATGCTATTTTACTAGCATGAGCTATCTGATTCAGATATGTTCTTCTGCTTCCCAAGAGATTCCTGGAAAGGCTCCAAAACTGGGCAGAGACGGACTTCGATAAGAACGAACACTAGCCAGTATAAATACTCCCAAGAGATGATAAGAAAGATCTAGAATAACTAAAATTCTGTGGGAGCAAAAGCTTTCTTTCCATGCAGTTATTGTTAGCAGCCTAAGGCTGAAGACAATGGAGACAGATTCAGTACAATTCTATTCAATCCAATACACTTTTAAGGAGCCTGTCCCTGTTTCCATGGATAGCTAAGAATGAAGTATAGAGGAAATACACAACATAGGTTCTGTTTCTAAAATAGTACACTGTTTGTAAATATAGAGATAGCAACTCACTTAAATCAACTGCAAAAACCTCATGAAAAGTGAGATAAATGTTGCAGAAGTAATACGTGAAGGCCCCTGAATGAGGTGTCACTTGAGCTAAACTTGAATATATCAGGACTTAAAAAAAATTAACTGTCATGTGAGTAGACAGATGAGTCAAAGATGTATTTAGTCCTGTAATGAAGGAATCAACATTATGACAAAGCTGATGTGATGAAGGATGTGAGAAAATGATATATGTTAGTGGGGAAAAAAATAAGATTGCAAACATAGACTGAAAACTGGCAATGTCTTCTTAGGCAATAAAACCACAGTATTTGGAGGTATCTTTTTTACCCAATAAAAATTATTTGTAATATATCAATCTTCTATAATCCAGCATCAAACTTTGCAGAACGTGAGCCCTAATCAAATAAATAATAAGCCAAACAAAGTTACCTTCCTCAAGAGATTTGTTGGGTGGATTTGTTGTAAAACCCTCTAGGATGACATTGAAAGGGCATACAGAATGATTCTCCCTTATTTTTAAATTTTGGATAATTTTCCTGGACAATAGTAGAACATAGGCAGAGAACAAACATGAAAACAAAAATCAATAAAACAAAAGAAAGAGTTAGAATGGAAAGGTCATTATTCAGTCCTTCACTTAAGTACATTATTAGGAGAAAAACAACACTCTCAGCTGTAGACTGAATGGAGAAAACAGGATTCAGTTTCAATCTGAGAAATACAGTATTGAGTATATAATCTTTTACACAATCAGAAATACGTTGAGAATCATTTGTTTTCATTACTAAAAATTATTGTGGGTAGGTTACTAGCAGACTAACACTGTGGTAAAAAATCACTTTTGAGATTTACTGAACCCATTGAAAAAAATAAAGTAAGAGATACATATGAAAAGAAATTTGATTTATTTGGTGCTATTTACCTGAGAAAAATCTAAAATGGACAGCACTTGCTATTTTTAATTAAGAACTAATGTATTCAATACAACCAATATATACTGAAAATATATATTACTCTTGTATTCATGCTTATGCCAATTGGAATGAAAGAAGGAGGAAATGTAGGAAAAGCCAAAGAAACGAAAGACAGGAAAGAAAACTATGAGTAGATTATCAGACAGGAATCAAAGGAACAAAAATGAAGAGTAGGAGAAACAAGGAAAAGGGTGGCTGAGACAGGAGGAATCAGAAAACATCACAAACTATCAAGAAAGAGGGACAAGGAAGAAGCAACATATAGAGATTTTAAGAGATGGGCCAACAATGAGATACCACTACAGAGCTGTTAGAATAGCCAAAATCCAGAACACTGACAATACCAAATGCTGGGGAGAATGTGGGGCAACAGCAACTCTTATTCACTGTTGGTAGAAATGCAAAATGGTACAGTCACTTTGGAGGACACTTTGTGGCAGTTTCTTATGAAATGAACCTTACCATACGTTTTAAGCAGTTTTGGGCTGCTGTAACAGAATACCACAGACTGGTGGCTTGGACAACAAACATTCGTTTCTCAAAGTTCTGGAGGCTGGAATTACATGATCAGGGTGCCTGCATGGTTGGGTTCCTGGTGGGAGCCCTCCTCCTCATTCGCAGACCTTTGCCTTTTTAAAGTAGTCTCATATGGCAGAGAGAGAGAGATCATTTCTGATGTATGTCTTCTGCATGAGGATGCTCCCTCATGATCTAATTACCTCCTCAAAACCCCATCTTCAAATACCATCACACAAATTAGTGCTTCAACACATGAATTGAATTTTTTGTTCTGTGGACAAACTTTCCGCCTATAGTACCATATGATCCTGCAATTGTGCTCCTTCATATTTACCCAAAGGAGTTGAAAACATATGTCTACAAAAAAAAAAACTTGCACAGGAATATTTATAGCAGCCTTATTCAAAACTGCCAAAACTTGGAAGTGACAAAGATGTCCTTTCTGTAGGGGACTGAATAAACTGTGGTACATCCAGATAGTAGAATATTATTTAGCACTAAAAAGAAATGAGCTAACTTCATACTTAATAGGCAAAAGCTGGAAGCATTCCCTTTGAAAATTGGCACAACACAAGTCTGCCCTTTCTCACCACTCTTATTCTGCATAGCATTGGAAGTCCTGAACAGAAAGAAATAAAGTGCATCCAAATAGGAAGAGAGAAAGTCAACCTGTCCCTGTTTGCTGATGACATGATTATTTATCTAAAAAACTCCACAGTCTCAGCCCAAAGCTCCTTCAGCTGATAAACAACTTTAGCGAAGTTCTCACTTTTAAGTAGCTACTAAATGATGAGAACACATGGTCACAAAGAAGGAACAACACACACTGGTGCCTACTTGAAGGTAGAGGATGGGAAGAGGAAGAGAATCACAAAAAACGTAACTAGTACCTGGGTGAGAAAAATACTTTTACAACAAACTTCCATAACACAAGTTTACCTATATAACAAACCTGCACGTGTACCCCTGAAACTAAAGTAAAAGTTAAATAAAATAAAAAGAAATGGGCTATCAAGCTGTGGAAAGACATGGAAGAAACTTAAATACGTATTACTATGTAAAAGAAGCAATCTAAAAAGGCTACTTAACATATGATTCCAACTATATGACATTCTGGGAAAAAAAATGAAACTATAGAGAGAATAAAAAGATCAGTGATTGCCAGAGTTTGGGGGTAGCAGAGATGAACAGGTGGACCACAGAGGATTTTTAGAGTATTGAAACTATTTTGTGTAATACTATAGTGGTGGATATGGAGTCATCATATATTTGTCTTGAAGGGTGGCAGAATATATCGTCTTAAAATATGCCACTTTGGCATAAGAGTTATTTTAAACTAAAGACACCTGAATAACAGTAGACACAGAAAGTTCATTCTGCCCTCCCTGTATCAAGAGAAAAAAACATACTTACCACCAGAGATAAGAGCAAATTCTTATGTGAAGGATGCCCTTCTTGTAGCAAAAATAAATAAATAATAAAAAGAAGCAGCAGCATGCTTGTCTCCAGAGACGGGAAGTCAAGGCTGAAAAAAATAATCTGTACAAATAGACTTTGTTAAAATAACTCTTTTCTTCCTTTGGTCTCCCCATATATTTCAGTCACTGTTCCACAGTTGCCACTGTGTCCAAACTACTATGTAAGCATTGCAGTTTTGCCACGTCTTTAGGGCTTCATTTTTCTTTGGGGGTTCCCATGTATGTGTACAAAACCGTATGCTTTTCTCCTATTAATATATAATGTCTATTTCATTTTCATACCCAGCCAGAGACCCTAAGAGGGTGCAGGTAAACTATTGCCTCTCTACACTTCAAAGCGATAGAATGTACTACGCCAGGAGTAAACCCTCATGCAAACAATGGACTTTAGTGATAATGATATGTCAATGTAGGTTCATCAATCGTAACAAACGTTACCACTCTGGTGAAGGATGTTGATGTGCAGTTGTGAGAGTAAGGGCATATAGAAAATCTTCATACCTGCCACTCAATTTTGCTGTGAACCTGAAACTTCTCTAAAAGTTAAAGTTTATTAAGTGGAGGGGAGAGAGAGAAAGTGAAGGAGAGGAAGATGAGGTTAAAAGAGTGGGTACTAGGAAGGATTAGGCAAAGATAGAATAATTCGGTAGAACTGAAAGTTAAGGCAAGTTGAAATTTCCATTCCCTTATTGTTCACTTGTTCTGGATTTCTTTGTCACAGTTAGAAGTAATGATCAGGTGACTGGCCTTTATTCAAAGTTGTTCAATTACTTTATTCCTTCAACCTAGAGGGGAGAAACAGTAATCTGGTCCAGAAGAGAATATCACACTGCCTGAACAAACTCAAGCTCAAGTTTGAGACTGATTCCCTGAGGTCACAGTTTTCTGCTCCCCGTAAAACACAGCAGCTGGGATGAGCGTGGCCCATATTCCAGGCTAGCCCAGCTTTCACCTGACAGGAACCTAATGAAGTGTCATGGCTCCAGCTGCCTTCTCATGTGGTGGTTAGTAATATACCCCATATATCTCAAGAATGTAATAAAGCATATGTTTACCTATGTAACAAACCTGCACATCCAGCACATGTACTTCAGAACCTAAAAAATAATAATAATCATGAAAAAATAATAAAGTTCAAGTAAGATAACAGATGAAAACCTGTTGCCAGGAGTTTGGCAACCTCCCATTCTCAGGCATAGCAGCTGTTGTCAGATTGAACTGGTTAGGGGCTACGCCCTTGTGAATGCAGGACACAGGATGATTCTAAAGCCAGCCAGCCTCTTCTACTCTCCTTCTTCACTGATAGAACCTTCTCCCTGGGCCTACCTTTTATCCTCAGCTCCAAACACAATTGACTCTGCCTTTAAGAGGTTAATACAAGTGACATAGAAGGTACTCGGAAGTTTTCTGCTTTTAATTTCTGCTTAATGACTTATTGGCCAGGGCACTATCACATCGTCTTACTTAACAGTTTTTCCTGCACAATAAACTGTGCTTGGCGCCCACCTCGGCCCACAAACCCTACGATTAAGCGATCGTTTGTCCTCAGGAGCTTGACAGAAACAGGAATCTGAGGCGGGCTGGGAGGAGCCCAGATTTATTAAAGTAATAAATAACCCGAAAGCCCCCACCAAGCTGCCTCCTCCCCCTTCTTATTTACTTCCTTTCTGTGGCTTCTGAGATGGGGGACTTAATTGCTTGGAAAGAGAGTTGCCTAAGAACTCCACAGCACTTGCATCCCAGAAACAATAAAATAAAACCGGGAGGCTCTAGGGCTACAGCTTAATAACAGCTCTGCTGCTGGCTGGGCTGGGTTTCTCGGCAAGCGCTCACTCAGAGCATGTTTCTAGAAGAACAGCACTCACTCTTGTGCACATAAATGCACTCCGTGAGGTGGAGATGCATCCGGCTGGCCAAAGGGAGGCCCTCTAAGATGAGGTTCTTACTCACTTTGTCATTTGTTTATCTCTTTTTAATTTTTTTAATTATAGTTTTTTTAAGGAAATTATTTGGCAAACATAACTTTGGAGGTAGAAATTCTTGAACATTGCCTTGTACTTAATATTTTTAAATATCTGCCTTCTCTGTATTCTCATTTGATAACAAATGTTTAGATTATTATCACAAAACATATGTGTGTGGCTCAGGAACAATTTATCTAGCCAGAACTCATCTCTCTAGAATGTTCTCATATCCAAAACATTATATTATCTAAAAAGCATTACATAAGGAAGGCAATTTTCTAGAAAGTCAATATAGACATTTCATTTATATACATGCCATTGCTCATTTTTTCTCTTTCACACACAATTCTTACAAATGTATTTTTTTTGCTTTCCCAGCCAGCCTAGAAAGTAGTAATACTTCTTGGCCCGGCACAGCAGCTCACACCTGTAATCCCAGCACTTTGGGAGGCCGAGGCAGGCAGATCACAGGTCAAGAGATCAAGACCATCTGGCCAACATGGTGAAACCCCGTCTCTACTAAAAAAATACAAAAAATGGCTGGGCACAGTGGCTCACGCCTGTAATCCCAGCACTTTGGGAAGCCCAGGCGGGCAGATCATGAGGTCAGGAGATCGAGACCATCCTGACTAACATGGTGAAACCCGGTCTCTACTAAAAAATACAAATAATTAGCCGGGCGCAGTGGTGGGCTCCTGTAATCTCAGCTACTTGGGAGGCTGAGGCAGGAGAATCGCTTGAACCCGGGAGGTGGAGCTTGCAGTGAGCTCAGATTGAGCCACTGTACTCCAGGTTGGGCGACAGAGCGAGACTCCATCTCAAAAAAAAAAAAAAAGTACAAAAATTAGCTGGGCATGAAGGGACGCGCCTGTAGTCCCAGCTACTCCGGAGGCTGAGGCAGGAGAATCACTTGAACCTGGGAGGCAGAGGTTGCAGTGAGCCGAGATCACGCCACTGTGCTCCAGCCTGGCTACCGAGCGAGACTCTGTCTCACACACACAAAAAAGAAAGTAGTGATACTTCTTATAGGCTCATTATTACAGCCAGTCTTGAGTTAAGCTTGTGAAATTTATATAGTATAAACCATTTTAAAGTAAACAATTCGGTGGAACTTAGTACATTCACAATGTTCTGCAACCACCACCATCTAGTTCCAGGACGTTTTCATCACCCTAAAACTCCATACGCATTAAGTAGTCATACCCCATTCCCCCCTTTCCCCATCTCTGGCAACCACCAATTTGCTTTCTGCTCCTATCAATTTATGTAGTCTGTATATTTCACATAAATAGAATCACACCACATGTAACCTTTTGTGTCTGGTTTCTTTTACTTAGATAACCGTTTTCAAGGCTCATTCACTTTGTAGCAGGTCAGTGTTTCATTCTCTTTTATAGTTAAATAATATTCCATTATATGGATATACCACATGTTATTTATCCATTTATTGATGAACATGGGTTGTATTGTGAGTAGACCAGACATAAATATTTCTGTATAATATTTATTAGAATATCTGCTTGCAATTCTTTTCAATATACCCATGGGTGAAATTCCTGAGTCACCTGGTGTTTTTATGCTTTACTTTTCCAGAAACTGCCAAACTGTTTTTCACAGTGGCTGAATCATTTTGCTTTCCCACCAGTAATGTACAAGGGTTTGAATTTCTTCAATTTCTGCAATTTTATTTCACTTACAATTCCTACAAATATATTTATCTACTTTCCCTGTCCCTAGTCTAGAAAGTAGTTGTACTTTTTGCAGGCTCTGTATTAGGTGCCTGTTACTTTTTTTTTTTTTAACTTCCCTTATACAAGTCGAGTTTGTTCCCAGAAATGCATGTGCCTACTTATAGCAGTTCACAGAATTGCCCAAAAGTTGAAAATTACCATTTAAACTTAGGCAAAGTTGTTGTGAAGAAACCTTAATTTTTCAAGTGCCAAGTTCTAAAAAGATATTTTCAGGTATGAAAGCTCCCTGCAATTTTTGTTTTGTTTTGTTTTTTTGTTTTTGTTTGAGATGGAGTCTTGCTATGTTGCCCAGGCTGGAGTGCAGTGGCATGATCTCGGCTCACTGCAAGCTCAGCCTCCCAGATTCACGCCATTCTCCTGCCTCAGCCTCCTGAGTAGCTGGGACTACAGGCACTCGCCACCTCGCCCGGCTAATTTTTTGTATTTTTAGTAGAGTCAGGGTTTCACCATGTTAGCTAGGATGGTCTAGATCTCCTGACCTCATGATCCACCCGCCTCAGCCTCCCAAAGTGCTGGGATTACAGGCATGAGCCACTGTGCTCGGCCCCCAAATTTTTATACACCCAATGCAACCTGGACTGCAGAGACAGGCTTATTCAGGGCTATTATTGTCAGGTCTTCTGCTGTGGTGTGTATATATATACATTTTTTTTTAACAAGAAAGATGTGTTCCACCAAAATAAAAAATTAAACCAAGTAAGAAGAAAGCATGAAATCTGAGAAATAGGGAATCCAAACTTGCTAAACATCAAAGAAGTTTCCAAAATGATAGCAGAAAGTCTCAGGATGACGGCTGGAAATAATTTCCTAGAAAACAACAGGCCAAAATAAAAGGAAAATGGAAGCTTCCAGGTGGGATGACTGCAGAAAAAAAAAAAAAAAAATTGTTAGATTACCTTCTATAGTTAACTTAATGAAAAATTGTACTGAAGACTATTGAAATGAGAGAAAAAATTTAATACAAAGAAAGCTAACCAGATTAAAAATCAAGGAAGTTACTAATTAATCACTTAAGGTATACAAGAATATGAAAAGGAACAACCAAAGTGCACTATAGACATAAGGATGCAAATGCAATGATTAACAAAAATGTATAATATAATACTATATCAGCAGTATAGGGAGAGGAAGCAAAAGAGTTAATGGTATAAGAGAGTTTTATGATCAAGTACTATTAAAAAATACATAATAGAGTATATCTAAAATTAATGAAATAGAAGATTGCCATGTACATGAATGTGTTCAGTTATTTATTAATATAAAAATTACTCCAAAATTCAGCAGTTTAGTATAATAGTCATCATTTTATTATTATCTCACATGTATGGAACTGGTTCTGCCAATTGGCCAGGACCTCAACTGAGATGCTTGGCTGAAGCACCTACAGGTGACTTCTCTACACTGCGTGAATTACTGTATAGCATAGCAGCTTCAGATCTCTTACATGGTAGCTCAGGACTCTGAAGGCAATTGCCCCAGGAGGCTCATATGGAAGCTGAACCATTTTTTATGGTTCCTAGTTACTGAAGTCACCAAGTGTCACTTCACCATAATCACAGGCCCACCTTGATTCAGGGAGAAGAAACACAGACACCACACCTCAGGGGGAGGAGCATCAATGTTACATTGCAAAAGAGCACATGAGATGGAGATCTTATTGAAAAATATAGTTTTCCACACTTATTATTTAGAAAGAAAATATTAAAGCATGAAAAGAGAGTCTAAGAGTCATGTTTGCTTCTGGTGAGAGAAATTGGGGGCAGATTTTGAAACTATTTTACTTCTTAAAATAGTTGCATATATTATTGTGGTGAAATAAATAAATATATATTTTTTAAAAAGAAATAAGCTAGTATTCCTCTCTTAATGGGTACATAAACCTCAGGCACTCCAAGGACGTATTGCTGGTTTATGTCAGAGTTGTCAGAGCAAACATATGTCAGACTTGTGAAAGCTCTGCATCTCACTTTGAACTCTGCATAGGCATCACAGCTCAAATACCACCAATCTAAAAAGATGACATCAGTTGTTTGGAACAGTCTTCTTATGTGACAGTAAGAACCCTTTATCGCATGACATTTGTATCAACCACAAAATGGCCCAAACTCCTAGTATGTGAATAACACGGAATCAGGCATACAGGGAGTCAATGATTAAATCTCCTGGCCAATATAAGTCTAGTCGTAAGAACTCTAAGAAGCTATCTGAACAATTTAGTTATTTGAGATATTATCAAAAGTAATATTGAACCTATGAATCCATGAACCAATGGAATTGACACTTAGAGATCGTTTCATTATTCAAAAATTATATTTGCTGTTTTCTGGGTTTCTTGTTGTCGTTGTTTTTGTTTTTTTCCAAACCATTTGCTCTAATGGGATTACCTGAACAGTGTAAAATGTTAAATGAAGTGGCTGCAGTGGGATTTAGGAGAGTTCTGAGGTCCCTGCTCAAACATCAGGGATCTGGAATCAAAGTCAGTTTAATGAGTAGTTTCTGTCACATTCTGCCAGTGTTTTTTTTAATCTATTAAACAGAGACACCTACTTATAACCTGCAATTTTCCCTTCTTTTGGAATGTTTTGTTTTCATTTATGCCCCCCCAACACAGTTGATATATGATAAATCTGTAATGCATTTTGATATCTGCCAAGACTATAGATGTTGGACATGAGAGTGAAGCCTTAAGTGCCTATAATTGTGCCAAAAAGTCTAGAAAAGCCCCACTCTCCCACTGTTTATGAAGAACTCCCCAGTGCAACTATCCCTGAGTTAAGTTCACATAATATAGCACACTGAGTGGTTGAAACTGGAAGGGAATTTTGAAATGTTGTAATGGGAGAAGGGGGTTTTCCTCTTTCTTATATTAACCTTGTTCATAATTTCTGTTTCAGAGCTAGGATGGAGATGCCCACACTCTGGCTTCTACATCATAATATTATGACATTAACTTTTCTCAGAATCCTCTGAATCAGAGAGTTTTTTGACTTTCTATAAATTTTTCCAGGGCTACTGCAAAGGCAGTTCTAGCTCTAGGACCAGAAAATAGGAGCTCCTTTTTTGAGAAAGGACTAGAGGTATGCAAATCCACATGCACACATTTTACAACCAAATGACCCCAGCTCTATTTCTTCATGTAACATGGAGTGAATTATTTGATGTCTGCAAGTCTGATGTCTACAGCCTGTATCCAGATCTACGACACATGAAAAACAGTATCTTCTCTGGTGATTTCATTGTATTGTATCTAACACGAAGGCCTACATGGATCAATTCTCTCCACGCCTCAGTTTCCTGTTTCCATATGTAAAATGAGAGATTTCTGATCTTTAAAAATCCTTTCAATTATAACATTGTCTAGGTCTGTGAAAGTAAAATTAATCATTCTGAGGCTGAATGGAACTTTGTATGAAGGTGGAAGGAAGTTTAGCTTCAGAAAGAATCCAGAAGGAATTGACTTTGTTCTCGAACAAAGGTAGGATTTGGTGGAAATTAGTGAAAAGAGTTAGTTTCTTTCCATTGTCCCATGAAGAAAGCTAAAAACAGACATTGTACAGTTGTCTTAGCTGCATATTTTAGGGCACTCTCACTATTGGCATTAAATAATAATTTTGGGGTGAAGCCAAGTATGAAGAAAAATACACTGTGGTTGTTTTGTGATAAGAATTTTTGCAGATTATCATGAACTTCTCCAACTTCACCTGAACACAGGCTTTTCTCATTTCCTCACACCTCTACCCAAAGTTGAATTTTCTTATTCTTTTTCTCCCCCTTTTAAGAATATCCATGGGATTTCTGCTCTGGCCAAGATGGAGTAACAGGAACCAGAATTATTCTCCCCATGGAACAATTTTTAGAAGGGCAATAAATATGAAATATCTAAAATAGCAGTTTTCAAGAGATTGGGCATCCAACACCAAAGGAGAGTGGTATCTGAGAGTTTAAAAACGGGACTGTCTCAGCTTGCTACATGAGACTGTTCAGGTAGCACCACAGGGAAGTGGAGCCTGGGTGGAACCTGGTGGACTCCTTGCATTGAAGAGATGAAGCTGAGGATCTGGGAAAAACCAAGGCAGCTAGAGTCCACAAGACAGAGTAACAAAGAAGACAAAGCTGCACAGAAAGAAAATTATGAATACCTGTAGAGAGACTCCTTTGAGTATTCATCATGTGAGAATGAATGTGAGGAAATTAGCTGAGGCTAGAGAAAGAGCAATCTGAGATTAGAAGAAACAGTGCCCAGGAGTCTTATAGGCTGGGAATAGTACCTGTTCTCATCTGCCAGACTGGAAAACCTTACAATTTATAAGATGATGTGGAGACTACTCATAAGAGTCTTCTCCATTCATGGGGAATAGTTAGCTCTGTACAAGATGCAGTTCTGGCCCCATCTAACAAATCTTAAAAACCTTTACCAAAAGGATCAGTTTCCAGGTAACTTCTAACTAAAACAGAGTTCAGAAATAGGTATAAGGATACAAAAATCCTGATTCTAGATCTTTCAGTCAAATGGTATTTCTGGTTCTAGATCTTTGAGGAATTGCCACACCATCTTCCACAGTGGTTGCCCTAATGTACATTCCCACCAACAGTGTAAAAGCATTCCTATTTCTTGCAACTTTGCCAGCATCTGTTGTTTCTTGACTTTTTAATAATGGTCATTCTGACTGGCGTAAGATGGTATCTCATTGTGGTTTTGATTTGCATTTCTCTAATGATCAGTGATGTTGAGATTTTTCTCACATGTTTGTTGGCTGCATGAATGTCTTCTTTTGAGAAGTGTTTGTTAATGTCCTTTGCCCACTTTTTAATGGGTTTGTTTGCTTTTTTCTTGCAAATTTGAGTTCCTTGTAGATTCTGGATATTAGACCTTTGTCAGATGGATAAATTGCAAAATTTTTCTCCCACTCTGTAGGTTGCCTGTTCACTCTGATAATAGTTTCTTTTGCTGTGCAGAAGCTCTTTAGTTTAATTAAATCCTATTTGTTAATTTTTGCTTTTGTTGCAATTGATTTTGGCAATTTCATCATGAAAATTTGCCTGTGCCTGTGTCCTGAATGGTATTGCCTAGATTTTCTTCTAGAGTTTTTATAGTTTGGGGTTTTACATTTAAGTGTTATCTATCTCGAGTTAATTTTTGTATAAGGCATGAGGAAGGGGTCCAGTTTCAATTTTCTGCAAATGGATAGCCAGTTCTCCCAGCACCATTTATTAAATAGGGAATCCTTTCTCCATTGCTTGTTTTGTCAGGTTCATCAATGATCAGATGGTTGTAGATGTGTGATCTTATTTTTGAGTTCTCTATTCTGTTCCATTAGTCTATGTGTTTTTGTACCAGTGCCATGCTGTTTGGGTTACTGTTGCCTTATAGTATAGTTTGAAGTTGGGTAGTGTCATGCCACCAGCTTTGTTCTTTTTGCTTAGGATTGTCTTGGCTATATGGGCTCTTTTGTGGTCCCATATGAATTTTAAAATAGTTTTTTCTAATTCTGTGAAGAATGTAAATGGTAGTTTAATGGGAACAACATTGAATCTATAAATTGCCTTGTGCAGTGTGGCCATTTTCATGATAATTAATTCTTCCTATCCATGAGCATGGAATATTTTTCCATTTGTTTGTGTCCTCTCTGGTTTCCTTGAGCAGTGGTTTGTAGTTCTCCTTGAAGGGGTCATTCACTTCCCTTGTTAGCTGTATTCCTAGGTAATTTATTCTCATTGTAGTAGTTGTGAGTGGGAGTTCATTCATGATTTGGCTCTCTGCTTATCTGTTGTTGGTGTACAGGAATGCTTGTGACTTCTGCACATTGATTTTGTATTCCAAAACTTTTCCAAAGTTGCTTATCAGTTTAAGAAGCTTTTGGTCTGAGATGATGGGGTTTTATAGATATAGGATCATGTCGTCTGCAAACAAAGACCATTTTACTTTTCCCCTTCCTATTTGGATATACTTTATTTCTTTCTCTTGTCTGATTTCCCTGGCCAGAACTTCCAAAACTATGTTGAAAAGGAGTGGTGAGAGAGGGCATCCTTGTCTTGTTACAGTTTTCAAAGGGAATGCTTCCAGCTTTTGCCCATTCAGTATGATATCAGCTATGGGTGTGTCAGAAATATCTTTTATTATTTTGAAGTATGTTCCTTCAACACCTAGTTTATTGAGAGTTTTAACATAAAAAGATGTTGAATTTTATCAAAGGCCTTTTCCGCATCTATTGAGATAATCATGTGGTTTTATCTTAAGATCTTTTTATGTGATGAATTACTAGAATGAAGAAAACCATTCGACCCAGCAATCCCATTACTGGGTATATACCCAAAAGAATAAAATTCATTCTATTACAAAATACATGCACACATATGTTTATTGCAGCACTATTCACAACAGCAGAGACATGGCATCAACCCAAGTGCCCATCAATGTTAGACTGGATAAAGAAAATGTGGTACATATACACTATGGAATATTATGCAGCCATTAAAGGAATGATATCAAGTTCTTTGCAGGGACAGGGATGAAGCTGGAAGACATTATCCTCAGCAAACTAATACAGGAATAGAAAACCAAACACCACGTGGGAGCTGAACAATGAGAACACATGGACACAGGGAGGGGAAGAACACACACTGGGGCCTGTTGGGGGGTGGAGTAGGGGGAGGGAGAGCATTAGGAAAAATAGTTAATGCATGCTGGGCTTAATACCTAGGTGATGGGATGATCTGTGCAGCAAACCACCATGGCACACATTTATCTACATAATAAATCTAAACATCCGGCACATGTACCCAAGAAGTAAAAATAATAACTTTTTAAAAGGTAGCTATTGTCTTTCTAAAAAGAAAAAAAAGAATACAAAACTCCTCAGCACTCAAAAAATAAAATCCACGATGTCTGGCATCCAATCATAGAATCCAGAAAATGCAACCCCTAATGAGGAGGAAAAAAAAAACAATGGAAAATAACTCATCAACACAGTTAATACACTTAGTAAACAAAAACATTAGTATAGTCATTACAGCAAATAGAAAATCCTGACACAGTACAAAAAGCAAAGATATGAAGATTCTGAAAGGTGGAAAGGATACAGGATATTGAGAAAGAACATGGTAGTGAGTTCCCTGGATTTTCTTTTTTGTCTTCCATACAGTTCAGAGAGGGTGCTAGAGAAGCCTAGAAAAAAGTTAGCCTAAGAAAACAGAAAAAAACTATTTTATAATACTCACCCTACTTCAGTCAAACACCAGTAGAAAAAACACTCTGATTTCCTCCCCACTGTGGCTTCAGTAGGGCCTACCTAGCAGGTAGTTGATCATCCAACTCCCACCCAGTGGAATAAGGTGGTGCCACTGCAGTTCTCCCACCAGGGTAGTGTTGGCATGGATGAGTAGGGAACTGGGCTTATATTTTCATGAAGCAGTAACAAGGAGGTACAAGTTGTTAATTTGCCTTCTCTAGGGAGTTATCAGTAGGGCCTAATGAGAAACTTAACTTCCACCCACGTATTTGCAATGAGGCAAGTGAGTAAGCATTTCCCTTTTGCTACAGTAATGTCAGCATGGCCTAGGAGGGAACTAAACATTCTCTTCCCAACCAAACCTATGTATTATATCTAAATAGGGTGACTTCCTGACAAAAAAGAAAAAAAAAAAAAAAAAGAGTAAAGAAATCCAGAGTCTCATAATAATATATCAAAAATGCCCAGGACAGAATTGAAAGTCATTCATGCCACGAATTAGGACTATTAAATTTCATTAGAAAAGATAGTCAATAGATGCCAATACTGAGATGACTCAGATATTGGAATTATCTGACAAGGGTTTTAAAGCATCCATCACAAAAATTCTTCAATTATTAACAGCAATTATGAACACTCTTGATACAAATGCAAAGTAAAATTCTTAACAAAGAAAGAGCAGATATTGTAAGAACCAAATAAAAAATATAGAAATGAAAAATATAATAACCAAAATTTAAAACTCACTGGACAGGCTAAAAAGTAGATTGGAGGCAATAAAGGAAAAAATCAGTGAACTCAAAGACAGAATCAATAAAAATTATCCAACATAAACAACAGAGAGAAAAGAGACTGAAAAATAAAACAAAACAAACAAAAATGAAGGCAGTCTGACAGGCCGGTAGGAAAATAACAAAGGATCGAACATAACATTTGAGTTACAAAAGAAGAGGAAACATATAGAGCTGAAAAAATATTCAAAGAAATAATGGCTGAAAAGCCCCCCAAATATGGTGAAAGGATAAACCTAATTTCAGAAGATGAGAGAACCCCAACCAGAATAATGCTAAAGAAATATACACCAAGATATACTTCTGAAAACTAAAGACCTTTTTTTTTTTTTTTTTAAAGAAGTTAGTCTAACCTATAGAGGACAAAAAACTATTGGAATGACAGCAGATTTCTCATCTTGAAACCATGGAATCCAGAAGGAAGTGGCACAAAAAAGTGCCACAACATTTTTTAAGTGCTGAAAGAAAAGAACTGTGAACACTGAGCTATAGCTACAGAAAATAGCCCTCAGCAATGAAGGGGGAAATAAAGTCATATGCAGAAGAGAAAAAAAAAACTAACAGAATTTTTTGCGTACAAACTACCCATAAATGGTTATTAAAGAATGGTCTTTAGACAGATAGAAAATGGTAATAGAATCTCAAACTTAAGGATAAAAGAACAATGGAATGGTAAAAATATGGGTAAAGAGATTATCCTTTTCCTAGTGAGGTTTTTTAGATTACATTTGATGAATGAAGCAAAAATTATAACATCATCTAATGTTGTGCTCAATGTGCATACAAAAGATAATAAAAACATTTCTGTTTTAAAATAAAGGTTTTTACATATCACTCACAAGTAGTAAAATGCACACAGGATACAGGTAGACTGAAATATGTTTCATATGTATATTTTAATACCTAGAGCAACCACTAAAAAAAAAACCTACACAATAATATATTTAAAAAAAGCAGTGTGGGCACAGTGGCTCATGCCTATAATCCCAGCAGTTTGAGAAGCCAAGGCAGGAGGATCACTTGAGACTAAGAGTTAGAGACCAGCCTGGGCAACATAATGAGGCCCTGTCTCTACAAAAAAAAAAAAAAAAAAAAAAGAGTTAAAAAACTAGCCAGGCATGGTGATGTGTGCCTATACTCCCACCTACTCAGGAGACTGAGGCAGGAGGATTGCTTGAGCCCAAGAGTTCGAGGTTGCAGTGAGCTATGATCATGCAATTGCACTCTGGTCTGGTTAACAGAGCAAGAACTTCTCTCTAAAAAAATTGTTATATTTATAATAATATATGTAAAACATTAGATATAAATGAAAATAGAATTCTAAAATGAAGTTCAAGTAACTCAAAAGAAATCAAGAAAAAGATACTGTGAGGAACAAAAACCAGAATGAACAAATAGAAAACAAGTAATAAAATAGAAGACTTAAGCACTAACATTAAATAGAAACCCATATTCCAGATATCCATGAAAACTTAGTTACACATAGGAACGATATGAAAAAAAGACCCCCAAAACTTCTAAAGTTGAAAATTACAATGTCTGAGAAGAAAAAATACATAGAATGTATCTAGTGGCAGCATAGACATAGCAGTTGAAAAGATTAGTGAACTTGAAGACATACAGATAGAAACTATCCGAAAGGAAAAACAGATTTAAAAAATGTTTAAATGATAATAAGAGCATCAGTAACCTCTACAACAATTCCAAGGGACCTAATGCATCTATTACTGGAGTCTTTGGGGAGAGGGGCACAAAAAGAGTCGAAGGAATAATGACTGAAACTTTTCCAAACTTGATGAAAAACTATACACTCACAGAGCCAAGAAGCTCAACAAATCCAAAGCACAAGAACATGAGGCAAATTAACCCAAGGCACATAACAATCACATTTCTCAAAAACCAGTAACAAAAATAAAAATATTTGCCCTAACTGTAATGGAAATAAATTAGAAACGAATAAGAAAAAGATGTCCAGAACCCCTCCCCCAAATATTTTCAAACTAAGTAAAACACTTCTTAATAACCCATGGATTAAAGGAGAAATCAAGGGAAATTAGAAAGTATTTTGAATTAAATAAAAATGAGAAAGCAATATATCAAATGTTGTGGGATGTAACTAGAATAGTATTTAGAAAAAAATTTATAGCACCAAAAAGCTCTCAAATTAATGATTATAACTTCCATTTTAAGACACTAGAATAAGAATATAAATGAACCACAATGTAAGCAGAAGAAGAGAAATAATAAAGATTGATGCCAAAATCGGTAAAAAACATAAATTCTGATATTTAAGCACAATAAACCTGAAGAAAGACAAATAAACATGAATCCATCATAGCTATTTCCCAGTGAAGCTTCAGAATGTAATAGAAAAGAGAGAAATTCCAACTGCTACCAGGAAGAAATTTCCTAAAGAAATGATAATTAGATCAATGATGTATATTTTTACAAGCAATAATATATGTCAGAAGACAAAGGACTAACATCTTCAAAGTAGCATGGAAATAACTGTTGGAAGAGATTTCAACAGGCAACTAACTTCAGACTGAATTCAAAACCAAAGCGCAAAATAAAAACGTTTTTAGAAATATAAAAACTGGAAATGTTAACAACTTACAAATCCTTAATGAAATAACTGTATAAGAGATATGCTTCCACAAGAAGGAAATTAAGCCCAAGAGGAAGATTGCAGGAAGCAATAAGCAAAGATAGTAAATACATTGAGAAGTGTAAATATGTATTAAGGATTTAGAATAAAAAGATGATGATAAATAAATTTCGGAGGGTGTTTCAGAGGAGAAAGACATTAATAAATTTTAACCTTTCTTAGACTAAGTACACATATTTAAAATGTAACAGCAACCACCAGAAGAATGAAAATCATGTGGATCCCTTTCAAACCAGTAGAAGTAAAAAGGGAATTGTTGAGTCTCAGTCACTCTAACGGAAGTCAGAAAAGGAGGTGGGGTGGGACGGTGGGAGCAAAAATGGGTAACAGAGTCTACATTAGTTTTCAGAGTCAGAGAAAGCTTCATTGAAGGAATAGATTTTGGTTGAGGAGTTTTGTTTTTTGTTTTTTTCAGACATAGTTTTGCTCTTGTCACCCAGGCTGGAATGCAGTGGCATAATTTTGGCTCACTGCAACCTCTGCCTCCTAGGTTCAAGTGATTCTCCTGCCTCAGCCTCCTGAGTAGCTCGGATTACAACAACATGCTTCCACACCCAGTTTTTTGTATTTTTAGTAGAGACAGGGTTTCACCTTGTTAGCCAGGCTGGCTTCAAACCCCTGACCTCAGGTGATTCACCCATCTCAGCCTCCCAAAGTGCTGGGATTACAGGCATGAGACAGCATGCCCAGCCAGTTCAGACTTTAATGGCAAAAAATTGCCAGGCCTGAGGAACTTTGTAGGCTGAGTTCAATAAGTCTGTAAGAGCTACTGAAAAAGCCTTAAGAAAAGGGTGAGCTTTATTGTGGACAAGAGCCTCCTACAGGGAGGAATGTGTGGGAAAAGATTTCAAAGAAACAGGCAAGGACAGACAAAATAGATTAGGATCTCAGGGAAATAATAACTATTTTTACAGAGATGGTATTAGGTTTGGTGGAGGAGATGGCACTGGGATCAGGTGATGATACAGGATTGGGGATGGGATACTTTCAGGCAAAGGGAAAAATGGGAAGCAAGCTCCAAAGTCAAGCTAACTCCAAACCCTAGAGGATACTCAAAGCCAACTAAAATTAAGAAAAAGCACTTTGAGGCTGGGCATGGTGGCTCACGCCTATAATCCCAGCACTTTGGGAGGCTGAGGTGGGCGAATCACGATGTCAGGAGTTTGAGACCAGCCTGGCCAATATGGTGAAACCCCATCTCTACTAAAAATACAAAAAATTAGCCGGGTGTGGTGGCAGGTGCCTGTAATCCCAGCTCCTCGGGAGGCTGGGACAGGAGAATCTCTTGAGGTTCTCAATCACAGAAGGCAGAGGTTGCAGTGAGCCAAGATCATGCCACTGCACTCCAGCCCAGACGACAGTGCGAGACGTCTCAAAAATAATAATAATAATACTCTGAATACACTGATGGATCGTTCTTCTCTCCATGACTTGGTCTCTCATTTTCGGATTTCCAAGTCCAAAGTCTCTGTTTATTCCATGTGTACTTGTAAGTGTTAGCCTAACCCCAAATATCTTGATGTGAAGGGCAGAAAACATGCCTCATTTTTTTCCTTCCAAAACTAAATGTTAAGTATCATCTTCAAGGCTGACTTCCACCACACTTCCTAGAACAGACTTCTTGAACACTCCAGAGTTTCTAATTGCCCTTAACTCTGCTTTCTCCAGCCTAACCAAATCAGGTTCTATTTCATTGTTGGTGTGTCCGTAAATTTTGCTTTGTAGGACAGTGTAAGTCCTTTACACAAAATTGTAAACATTTTAACATAGGATTAAATAGCGTCCAGTCCAAGGAAGAATGAAATCTCCATTTCTGACATCAATATAAGTGGAGAATTAGAAAGATCCCCAATAATAACGTTCTTGTAGAGAATATCAGCTGTAAAAAAAATCCTTGTCTGCTCATAATCTGTAGTCATCAAACAGAATCATACAATATTCAAGCTACAAGCAATCTTAGAAATAACCCAACTCAAGTTATTGTAGTTACATATAAGAAAATTGATGCTGAGAAAGGAAATTGTCTTCCTTTATCTTGAAGCAGAGCCTGACTTGAAATCCAGAGGTTTCTTACAAATGAAGAGGTCATAGGAAAAGATCTCTTCCTATGTCAAATGAGTCAAATGTTCCCATTAGCTTTAAAATAGGTCTTAAGAAACAAGTCCTTTAAAGATAATTAAAACACAAGCCATAGACTGGGAGAAAATATTTGCAAAGATGTATCTATTAAAGGACATGTACCCCAAATATACGAAGAACTCTTAAAACTCAACAATAAGAAAACAAATAACCCAGTTTAAAAATGGGCAGGGTCAGGCGCAGTGGCTCAAGCCTGTAATCCCAGCTCTTTGGGAGGCCAAGATGGGCAGATCATGAAGTCAGGATATCGAGACCATCCTGGCTAACAGGGTGAAACCCCGTTTCTACTAAAAATACAAAAAAATGAGCCGAGCGTGGTGGCAGGTGCCTGTAGTCCCAGCTACTCAGGAGGCTGAGGCAAGAGAATGGCATGAACCCAGGAGGCGGAGCTTGCAGTGAGCTGAGATCAGGCCACTGCACTCCAACCTGGGAGACAGAGCTAGACTCTGTTTCAAAAAAAAAAAGGCACAAGATCTGTACAGACACCTCACCAAAGAAGACATGCAGATAGCAAATGAGCATTTGCAAAGATATTCAACATCTTATGTCATTAGGGAATTACAAATTAAAACTATGAGATACCTCTACGTACCTATTAGAATGACTAAAATCCAGAACACTCTCAATACCAAATGCTAGTAAGGATATAGAACAACAGGAACTCTCATTCATTGCTGTTAGGAATGCAAAAATCATAGTCACTTTGACAGTTTGGCTGTTTCTTATAAAGCTACATTCTCTTACCATACTATCCAGCAATCATGCTACTAAATATTTATCAAAGTGAGTTGAAAACTTATGTCCATATAATTGTTAGAGCAGCTTTTTTCATAGGTGCCAAAAAAGAGAAGCAACCTTTATAGCAATTCACTAAATGAATTGATAAACTATGGTACATTCATGTAATGGAGCATTTTCCAGCAATTTTTAAATAAGAGCTAGCCGACATGAAAAGACATAAAGGAATCTTACACATATTCTGAATGAAAGAAACCAGTCTGACACATGCACACGTATGTTTACTGCGGCACTATTCACAATAGCAAAGACTTGGAATCAACCCAAATATCCATCAGTGACAGACTGGATTAAGAAAATGTAGCACATATATACCATGGAATACTATGCAGTCATAAAAAAGGATGAGTTCATGTCCTTTGTAGGGACATGGATGCAGCTAGAAACCATCATTCTCAGCAAACTATCACAAGAACAGAAAACCAAATACTGCATGTTCTCACTCATACGTGGGAATCGAACAATGAGATCACCTGGACACAAGAAGGGGAGAATCACACACCGGGTCCTATTGTGGGGAGGGGGTAGGTGGGAGGGATAGCATTAGGAGAGATACCTAATATAAATGACGAGTTAATGGGTACACCACACCAACATGGCACATGTATACATATGTAACAAACCTGCACGTTGTGCACATGTACCCTGGAACTTAAAGTATAATAAAAAAAAGAAAAAGAAAAAGAAAGAAACCAGTCTGAAAAGGATAGCTACTCTGTGATCACAATTATACAACATTCAGAAAAAGGTAAAACTATAGCGTGAGTGAAAAGGTCAGTGATTTCCAAGGGTTGGGGGCTGGCTGTGAGAAGGTGAAACATGTTCCATTGATAGAGCACAGGGAACCTCCAGGACAGTGAAACTATTCTGTATGATGCTATAATGGTGGATATATGACACTATACATTTTCAAAAATATAGAACTGTATAACACAAAGAGTAAACCCTAACTAAACTATCAATTTTAGCTAACAACAATGTGCATCAATATGGTTTCATCAGTTTTAACAAATATTGATATGGTTTGGCCGTGTCCCCACCCAAATCTCATCTTGAATTGTAGCTCCCATAATCCCCACATGTTGTGGGAGGGAACCAGTGGGATGTAACTGAATCCTGGGGGGCAGGTTTTTCTGTGCTGTTCTTGTGAATAAGTCTCACAAGACCTGATGGTTTTATAAAGGTCAGTTCCCCCGCACACATTCTCTTGCTGCCGCCATGTAAGATGTGTCTTTGCTTCTCTTTTGCCTTCTGCGATGATGATGAGGTCTCCCCAGTCATGTGGAACTGTGAGTCCATTAAACCCCTTTTTCTTTATAAATTACCCAGTCTAGGGTATGTCTTTATTAGCAACGTGAGAACTGACTAATAAAAATGTACAACACAAATGTAAGATGGTAACAATGAAGAAACTTGGGGGAAAAGGATAAAAAGCTCTCTTTCTGTGTAATTTTTTTTTTTTTGTAAACCTAAAACTACTCTAAAAAATAAGTCTATTAAATAGAAAACACAAGGTTATTTTGAAAAGCAAGTCTCAACAGTACCAGGACAGAAATACTTATTATGCACACTGTCAACAAAGAGGTAGCAGCAAAGCAACACATATTAAACCCAGCACATGGTTGATATTTTTTATATTATGAACTTAACAGGGTTGCTTTTAAAGAATATTTAGAATAGAATGAGCATATTAGCTGAACACAGAGAAACTAGAATTTTACATATTATTACATTGTTCCTTGTACAACTGCAAATCAGGGGGAATGAAGTTTCAAGACAATATTTTTCCTTGGAATTTATTCTGAGTGATTCTTGTTATCTAGACTGTATCCAAATGGTATGATTTTCTTTCAACAGTATTATTTTAAGTTCTTATCTTTGTTTCTGTAAGTCCATATTTTGTATGAGACGTAGGATTTCTTTTCTTGATGCCCATATCCATTTTAATCATGTAAATTAAAGTATAAAATACAATCCAGTCTTCAGAAATTTACTTTATAAATACTGACTCCAAAACACCATCCTCTATAAAAAGAGCAGCTTATTCCAGAAACACCCTGTTGAGACATGCACTATGATACTAACCACATTAAATTATAGCGGAATGGAGAGAAGTTATAGAAAATCTTAGAACATATAATGTAGCTTTCTTCTTTTAGTTATTTAAGGGGGAAAAAAATAAAAAACGTTTCAGGTTTCTGTGTTGAGAATCAAGCCCTAGACAGTTGGCCGGACCACCCAAGCCTCTAGCTTAGTGAGCACCGCCATCTAGTGGAAGGACTTTGTTTCTAGTTTCAGTTTCACTGACAATTAGCGGAATGGCTTCTGGGAAGTCACTTAAACCGCCATCAGCGGCCTTGTGCATAAAATTGTAGATAATAGTGCCTATTCTGTCTACTTTCTTAGCTACAGGGGTGAAAAATATGAAGTACTGAAAACCCTCAGGGTCTTTATTATTAGTTCATAGCTGCACTTGAAAGATGAAAGCTAATTTTTACTCTAACAAAGCAGAATTCTCTAGGCCCTGAGAATTTAGATAAGTTTGGCTGAAAGTTATTGGTTTTCTCTCCTTCTAGGATTGTGGCACATATAAACCTAATTAGTACATCTGAAAGTTTATGAAGTGACTGGTTAGAGTCCAATAACCTTTATTGCATGTGGCCCACACAAGCCAATTATAAAGGAAAATTATGGGCACCGTTCTGTGCAATCATGGGTAAATCACAGAAGAGGCCACAAACAGAACTTCGTTTCTCAGTGAGAAAACACAGATAACCAGACTTGGACTTCCAGGCTTGGCAGCAAGGTCAGGTCTGGGATTCTATGGCGATTGATGTGCCCTGTCTGAGGCTTTCTCTAGCCTCTGGGGCTCCTTTGTCTCCTCCTCCTTCATTCATATTCAAGGCCACGATTGGAAGCCTTGAACAGAATGCAAAGTGTTTCTTAAATGTAGACAATTGAAATACAAATGTTCCTCTTATGCACTATTAATTATTTTACAGCTTTCCCCAAGCACACTCTGTATGTATAGCAGCTTAAATAGTGACTATAAAATGTGAAGAGGCCGGGCGCGGTGGCTCAAGCCTGTAATCCCAGCACTTTGGGAGGCCGAGACGGGCGGATCACTAGGTCAGAAGATCGAGACCATCCTGGCTAACACGGTGAAACCCCATCTCTACTAAAAACAATACAAAAAACTAGCCGGGCGTGGTGGCAGGCGCCTGTAGTCCCAGCTACTCGGGAGGCTGAGGCGAGAGAATGGCGTAAACCCAGGAGGCGGAGCTTGCAGTGAGCTGAGATCTGGCCACTGCACTCCAGCCTGGGCGACAGAGCAAGACTCCGTCTCAAAAAAAAAAAAAATGTGAAGAGAATTTTTTTTCTCAGTTTTTCTGTTCCTGCTTCTCACTTCCTCATTCCACTTGTACTCATTTCTCCCCTCTCCAAGTATTTCAAGAAGGCAAATATATTTCAAGAAGGTAAAATTGCATCAAAGACACACTTTTTTTTTTTTTTTTTTTGTAGTTGAGACTGAAAACAGTCTACACCCAGGTAACCCTGGTTAAGCTGCCTTAACACTTGAGCAGAATTTTCTTTATCTGTAAAACAGAGATAGGCAGGCACTAAGTCATGAAAAGCTTCAGCTGTGCCTAGCACATAGTAAGTGCTCAATGGCAAATATTTTTAAAAGTTGGGGAGGGAGAAACCTTAAAAACATTAAGTCTGGCAAGTTTCCCAGGAAAAGAAAGTGAGCTCAATCCAGAAAAGTTAATCAGTATTCTCAAAGGAGAGAAATTCTGGAGGATGTTACCAAATAACTTTTGATTCTAGGCAACTGATGTGGTTTGGCTGTGTCCCCACCTAAATCTCATCTTGAACCATAGCTTCCATAACCCCACATGTCGTGGGAGGAAGCCGGTGGGAGGTAACTGAATCATGGGGGCGGGTTTCTCCCATGCTGTTCTCGTGATAGTGAATAAGTCTCATGAAATCCGATGGTTTCATAAAAGGCAGCTCCCCTGCACACGTGCTCTTGCCTGCCACTATATAAGACATGCCTTTGCTTCTTCTTGGCCTTCTGCCATGATTGTGAGGCCTCCCCAGCCATGTGGAACTGTGAGCCCATTAAATACCTTTTTCTTTATAAATTGCCCAGTCTCGGGTATTTCTTCATGGCAATATGACAATGGACTAATACAGCAATGTATTGACTTTTGTCACTGAGCCGTTGTAAAACGAACAGCGCTTAATATACAGTAGGCTTTTAGTGGATATTATTTCATCAGCAAAGAATGTGTATGACATTTGCAGTGAGACAATTCTCTATGGGTCTTTCTTGCTTCTGCATATCTTAGAAATAGAGGCCCAACTCCCTTTGTTCTTGACTATCTTCCTAAATATGTTTGTATAGTCAACAGCATTAGAAGATCACTCCCTCCAGAGCCAAAGGCAGGTTTGTTTGTAGTTTGGTAAAATAAAGATAATTATTCTCCCTGCAAAAAGGAAGAGCAAGTTTGCTTGCAGTCTATTAATAAACTATTGGGGTTTCCTAAATTCAAGGTTTCTCATCTGTGACACTCACTATGTGTGCAGAATCTACCTAGGCTACTCCATGTTACCTCTGAACTTGAGGGCCAAGAGAAACTGACATGAACATGAAGCTCATGCTGCTAGCTTTGCTGTGAGCAATAAAATCTTTTGTCTCAGGAGACTCATGTGTTCTGCCAGTGCCCATGAAATTGTGGTAGAACAATTTGCCACCTTGCAATTATGGTAAAACTCTGATGAGAACTTTCACACTTTTTGACATCACACTTCTTGCTTCGTTTGTTTTCTAGTCCCCCAGATGAACCTTCCAGATGAGTGTATTAGACAGTCAGGTGTGAGAACTCAATGAAATGAGACTTTATCTTCATATAAACCCCTGTTTGGAAAACCCAAATTTGACTGAATCAATAAGCTGTTAACAGAAAAATTATTGCTTATCAGAATTATACCAGTTTTGTTTTTTTAACCCCAAGCCAAACTGTGTGTAAACACTTACATGTATAGCCTGAATTATCTTCTTATTTGAGCTTTCCTTGTCCCCAAAATGGAGAGAGCGAGTGTGAGGTGTTAATAATCAGAATTACCATGTCTTGGTTATCCACCATAAACCAAGAAAATTATATGCACATCTCAATTTGTCACAATTCTTCTGAAAGGGCATAAAAGTGTGTACCCACCCTATTGCTAAATCTTTGTTCTGCTCTCACAATCCTTTTGTCCCTATCTCGGCACATTCTAGAGATTTTGTAAGTTCCTGTTTTTCTTTCTGAGGCACGGCAAGGTCACAAGACGCGTTTAAGTAAGGTACACCCATGTTGCAAAACAAGCCCTGTAAAACCTGTCGCAATATGATTAACTGCCTTTGTGTAAGACTGCTTTCCCACCTCGGGTTTGCGAAAACAAGCCCTACCCCTGCCCTGCAAGCCCCTGATAAACGTCATCAGAATTTCAAAATTAACTGAAATACCAGAAATGGCGGGAACCAATCATAATCAGCCAAATCGCCTTGTTCAAATATCGACCAATCATACATCTGATTTGTATAATGACTCTGTGACTATTTACCCCAGACTATATAACACTGTCCTGAGCCCAGTTGGGGAGCTCTCCCGCCCCGCTCGTTTCACGGGTGTGC
This sequence comes from Piliocolobus tephrosceles, assembly GCF_002776525.5. Classification (NCBI taxonomy): domain Eukaryota; kingdom Metazoa; phylum Chordata; class Mammalia; order Primates; family Cercopithecidae; genus Piliocolobus; species Piliocolobus tephrosceles. The sequence goes on from NC_045451.1 coordinate 40,250,781, forward strand.
GTGAGAGTTCCAGGTTCGAACCTGTAATAAAGATCCTTGCTGCTTGGCTTTGACTCTGGACTCTGGTGGTCTTCTCCGGGGAATAAACGGTCTGGGCATAACACTTCAAAATTTTTCAATTTTATAGAAGGTGAAACTAGGAATCAGAGGCATTAAGTAACTTGCAAAGATCATACAACTAGCAAGTTGCAGAGCTGGATTAAGAACCAAATTCTGTCTGACTCCAAGTAGGTTCTAGTCTACCATGTTCATCTTTAAGACAGGTAGCGCAAAAGCCCATTCTCAAGACTGAGGCTAAACTTTTCTAGCCAAAAGTCTCACTTCCTTTTCCATTCTATTGCCTGACACTCCATCATAGTAGAAGATAGACACTGCAATAACACAGGGGGAGAAAGCACTTCGAGGGAGTTAAAATAAGCCTTCATATGTTAGAACTGGAGCTCACAGTGGCTTTAAATAATTTCTCTGAATATCAGCTTTATGATCTTTAAAATATGCACAATAAAATCTACCCTTCCTGTTGAATGGGACTTCTGTAATTTAGAAAGAAAAATCAGAATGAGATAATTTATGCAAAAGCACTTTGTTAGGGTATTGAGAAGAGGGAACAGAACACTCATACACTGTTGGAAGAAGTGTAAATTAGTACAGCCACCATAAAACAGTATGGAGTTTCCTCAAAAAACTAAACATAGAACTACCATATGATCCAGAAATTCCATTGCTGGGTATATATTCAAAAGAAAGGAAATTCACATATCAAAGAAATATCTGCACGCCCATGTTTATTGCAGCACTATTCATGGTAGCAAAGATATAGAATCAACCTAAGTTTTCATACACTTAAGTATATACAAAATGTGGAATATATGCACAATGGAATACTATTCAGCCATAAAAAGAATGAAATTCTGTCATTTACAGCAACATAGATGAAACTAGAGGTCACTATGTTAAGTGAAGTAAGTGAAGCACAAAAAGACCAAAACTGCATGGTTTCACTCATATGTGGGAGCTAAGAAAGTGGAACTCCTGGAGGTAGAGAGCTGATTCATGGTTACCAAAGGCTAGGAAGGATGAGGGGGATAAAGAGATGTTGATTAATCTGCACAAAATTACAGTCAGGGCTGAGCGCGGTGGCTCACACGTGTAATCCCAGCACTTTGGGAGGACAAGGCAGGAGGATCACAGGATCAGGAGTTCGAGACGAGCCAGGCCAACATAGTGAAACCTCATCTCTACTGAAAATACAAAAAATTATCTGGACGTGGTGGCAGGTGCCTGTAATCCTAGCTACTCAGGAGGCTAAGGGAGGAGAATGACTTGAACCCAGGAGGCGGAGGTTGTAGTGAGCCAAGATCATGCCACTGCAAAAAACAGCCTGGGCGACAGAGTGAGACTCTGTCTCAAAAAAAAAAAAAAAAAAAAGTAAATTCAATTCAGATAGTTTTCAATAGTATAGTAGAGTGACTATAATTAATAATAATGCAAAGTACAGCTCAAAAGACCTAGAAGAGAAAAATTGGAATGTTCTCAACATAAAGAAAAGACATGTGTTTGAAATGACAGCCATCCCAATTACCCTGATCTGATCATTAAGCATGGTATGCATGTATCAAAATATCACATGTACCCCCAAAATATGTAGAATTAATATGTATCGATTTTTGAAAAGCACTTTGTCAACCAGTTTTGCTTTTTTTTGTGGAAATTCTTAAAGACACTACTCTTTTTAATTTTGTATACTTTAGGTCTTCAAGAATGTCTGTTTAAAACACAAGAGAAGGAAGGTTTCATCTTAAATGATTGGCAGACAGGAGAGACCAGAAAAAACCTTTGAGGATTTGGATACAGGATAAGCCTGAAGGTGGGTGGTACAAAAGAGAAAAAGAATGGAGAAGGCCCCTGTTTCACTAATTTGACTACATCCAGCATTAACCCCAGAAGGTCACACATGCCAGTGCAAGAGGACTCCTGGCACTGGCAGTGAGTCAAATTCCCTGAGCTTTTCATGTTCATTTTCCATATTAATTTATCTTCCAAATAGAAGCTGGAATACTAAATCAACTAAGAGCATCCATCTGATAAAAGATATGCAAACATCTTTATAAATATACAGCATCATCTATAATGTTGACAGGTTAGATAAAGAGATCAACTTTCCCTTAAAACTCTAAATTCCAAATAGAGGATGTAAACATAGTCTCTCTTTTTCCCCGACATACTCTCTCTCTCTCTCATACACACACACACACACACACACACACACACACACACACACACACACACAGAGAGACATGCACATACAATGTATTTGATTTTCAGTTTCACAGATAGTTGTAAATTGCATATATTATTCACAGACTCCCCAACCCCAACCCACCTTCACATACAAACCAGACTCAAATATTGTAGGAACCTCTAATACTAAGGCTTGAATGTAAAAAACTAATAGATTCTCAGAATTGTCAAAGGTGCTAGGAAATGCAATTAGGGAACATATCATCTTTGGATGTGTGAAATAACAACAGTCAAAAGCATCTAAACAAAATAAAAACAGCAGCAAGACAAACCTGGTCTAACATTTGCTAAGCAGGAGCCCACCCCTGCAGCAGCCCATGGTTACTTCCTGCTGTCCAGCCACGGCCTTTATCAACAATTCTTTTCTGTCTCCTTAATAAATAATTGGGGAGGGAAGGCCCCAAAGGCAGTGGAATGTCCCACCTGGGGAAGGCAGGATGAATGCACAGAGGCAGCCCTAGGAGGGACTGATGAGTGACTGGCTAGGCAGCTCTCACTTGGTACAAGCCAGCCTAGAGCTGGAGTCCCTGAGAGATGACAGATGGTTCAGCATCGACTTTTCAAAGGGAAGAAGGGAAGGTGGCTGTGGAGAGATCCCAATTTGCAGTCCTTTTGTTCTTGTGTATGTGTGAGCTCTGACCTCCTACTCCCTCCTTCTTGTTCCCTTCCTTTCCCCTTCCCCAGATCTCCTTTTCCACATCATTCTGTAAAGCCAAGAGAAAACCAGAATAAAAAGAAAGAATAATCAGGGTCAAAAAGTCAAAGGGCCCATCTCTGATCTGTCCTGTGTGGCTGATGAGGCCTCAGGCTCCAGGGTATCTGACAAGACATCAATGGAATCAATGTGGCTAAATTAAAGCGTGCAGAACATACCATGTTTTACACGTAGCTCTTGGGAGAGAGGAGACACGGCCAGCAGGATCTGAGGGAGCATGACAGGCTAAGCTGGTCAGCGAGCCTCCTGGAACTGCCAGACAGGGAGGCCAGCAGGAGCTCATAAGAACCCAGGCACACAAACACGTAGAAGGAAAAACCAACGCAGGTGAACGCTGATTACAGTGCTCACTCGTCCAAGTTCCAGGGGACTTATTTTCTGATTGTAAACAATGTACTAATTTTATAAAATTTGGAGAACATAGGACTCCTAAAACACGGTGGGACTTTTGTGGAATGGGCGAATGCAGTCAGGGAGGTGAATGTTCTATATCCAATGCATGCTTACTGAGCACTCACTACCAGGCACTACCTGTGTTGGGTATGCATACTCTGCGCCTTTTGTTAGCCTAAGAACACAGAACACAATAGCAACTCAATGCCTAAAATGAACAAGAACGCAATTGCTGACAGAGGTATTGACTGCTCCTGCGCTAATGATTTGGCATCTTACTTCCTATTGAGCTTCAGTGTCCCTTTGAAATATCAGCTAAATCATTTAGACACTGTCTGAAATATAAATAGGTATTTTTAATGTTTATCTAGTTTACTGAGTAAAGAATTAATTGCTGCATTTACTTAATGAGGTAGTATGTCCCATCAATTGTTTTTTTTTTCCTTTCAGCCAAATGCATAATTTTAATATTTCACTGTCAGTCTGCTCAACATTTCTTTTTCATGAAGCATAGCTCAAAGAAATTTCAATAATACTGTTTTAAATTAGCTACTTCCTGTCAAGTTAATAAACCTCAAATACTTAAGTTCCCCACTTATAGTCCCAAGTCTCCTGTTCAAGGCTAATTCTCTTTGCTTCTCCCATCTCCACGGCCACCTCTCTGCCTAAAGTCCATATAACTATAAGGATGAACTAGAGGGTTCATCTGCATGGCACTGCAATTATGATAATAGCTGATACTTACATGACAGTTACTGTGTGCCAAGATCTGTTGTAAGTGCTTTACTCACATTAACTCATTTAACCTTCACATAACCTTATAAGGTAGGAACTATTATTATCCTCTTTTTACATGTCTAGAAGGTCTCCAGAGTGGCCTCCTTAGGGAACTATATAAGGAAAAGAGGAAGAGAAGAGACACTTAGTTCAAAGATATTTTCTCAAGATTGAAAGGAAGAAGAGATTCTGACCCCAGCTTCTGTTTCTCATTTAGCTTCTCTTATGGTCCAGCTTCTTCTAGGTCCAACCCTGTAACCAAGTGTTAAAAAGAAGAAGCTTCATCATCTTGCATACTTTAAGTACACACAGTAAAATTTATTTTTTAAAAAAGAGAAGAGCCCACAAGTAAAAAACTCTATGCAGTAAGGAGAGTGCTTGAGGAGAGACTCAAATCCAGGAAACCCAGAGAACAAAAGAGAACGCTCGTGTGTGGCTTTGGAGAGACAGTGAAGAAGAATCACTGCTCTGTTAGAGCAGAGAATACATACAAGTTTCTAATGTAGGACCAGACGCAGGCCACATGGGAGAGAGCTGTGCTGGGGCCATGTTAAATCCCATGCAAGAAAACTGCCAGAAAGAGAGGGCCTGTGAAGTAAATTGCCAAGAAGCAGGCCTAAGGGCAAGGCAGCAAATTAGAGGAGGTCATTGATAGGGCAGTCCCTCATGGAAGCCTCTGAAAGACCACTGAGGCATGGACAAGAGAAAGAGATCATCTTAAATGCCTATTGGACCCCCAAATCGCAAAGCGATCTCAGAACAGTACCATTTAAGTAATGAATTTCCAGATCCCCTTTCTCTCCTCTACCTTCTTACCTTTGAAGGGTCAAAAACCTACCTTAGCAAGACGGGATAGGAGAGGTGGGGAGAGAAGACGGATAATGACCTCTCCTCCCATCCCCTTCCCTGGCTATAAGGTTGTTGCCTGCATGAGACCCCACCGAAGGAAAGGGAACAGCTATAACTCTGAGTAAAGTTGGAAGCTTTGGCTGTTACCTGGGACTAAGTATTAAACTGCAATCATGTTCTGTGATTTAAAGGGATTGTAGGAAATTTTATTACCTAAACATGAAAGCCCAAAGGATCTGTTAAATTTTCATCAAGGACAGCAGAGGAGTTTCCCAACAGAGCAAATGTAAAGGGATTGAGGGAGGCAAATAAAGTTGCTTTTACGATTTCACCCCATGTGTGCAGCTTGTTCAATGCCTGTCACTTAGACAACGAGCTGACAGGCTCCTAATTACACAGCAAAGAAGCAGAATTAAGACTAAAACTCTTCTCTAGTTCCATGTTTTTCATTTTTGTGGTTTAGAGCAAGCAAAGTAGGGGACCAGACAGCTAACCACCTGGAGGTGCCTATGAAATATTCAGACCAACTTCATGTGCTGAACTAAAGAAAGCACGAAAAATGGATTCCATTTTTCTGCAAAAAACTAGATGAAGTTTATAGAATATAATCATCGCTTAGAGAAGGAATTAAATCAACTCAGCATTTGCTGAAAGCTGTAATTCCTAGAATTCATGCTAATACTATTTCATATGTATATCTTAACTGGTAATATGTGTTTATCCTCTATTTTTAGAGTTGAATTTCTAATTTTCTGCAGTAGCACTGCAAGGTAATTGAATGCAAGAGAAGGCACAATACAGACAAACAAGTAAAACTGACGGACACACATGTATGTACTGAACTGACAAGTGCTGTGAGACAAGACAAAGGAGTGCTGAGGTTGAGAATAATAAAGAAGACCTATTATTACAGGTTTGCCAGAAGAGGTGTCTCTGAGGGGGTGACATTGAACCAGATACATGAAAGATGAGAATACAGCTATGCAAAAAGCCAGGGAAGGGCATTCCAGACAGAAGATACAGTAGGTAGAAATGACACTGAGGCCAGGTGTGCGGCTCTTGCCTGTATTCCAGCTACTTAGGAGTCTGAGGTGGGCGGATTCCTTCAGCCCAGAGTTTGAGCCCAGCCTGGGCAAGAGTGAGACCCTGTCTCTAAAGAAAGACAAGAAAAGAAACAGCACTGAGACGGATCAAGACCCAGAGAACAAATGTCCTGACAAGAAGCACTGCGCTCTGTGTGTGTGTGAGAGCAGGAAATGCTTCCAAGTACAGTGATCGATCTGATGTACATCTTTTAAAACCACTAAAAGTGTTCCCTGGAGAATGAATTGGAGGAAGACAAGAAGTAAAGAAGGCAGATGAGTTAGAAGGCAATTGTAATTGTTCTGACAAGAAGTGAGAAAGTTTTGCTAGAGTGGCAGGAACAATTGTGTGGAGACAGCAGGCAGATATGAAAAATGGGACTGTGGCTTGGTTTAGATGTAATGAGTGAAGGAAAAGGAGAAATCAAATCTAGAATGATGATTTCTGACACGAAAAATGGTGGGTGATGGTGCCATTGGCCATGATGGGAAAGACAATGCAGGAGTAGGTTTGGTGGTGGGAGACAGACAGTGTGTTACACTTGGAATGTTTTAACTCTGAGATTCCTGGGAGTGGTGATAAGGAACATAAGCAGTTGGTTATGCATTTGAAGTTCAAAGGGAAGTTCTGAGCTGGAGATGCAATTGGGAAAGTCACCAGCAAAGAATTGGGAAAGTCACCAGCAAAGAATGGTATTCAATAGCAGCAGAAGAGATGAAGTTATGCAAAGATGGAATGTACAGAAGGAAGTAAAGGCTAAGTGGAGGAGGAGGATCTGAGAAGCTGTTAGAGATGTAAGAGGAAAACTAGGCAGGAGCAATGCCAAGGAAATCAAAATAGGAGACTGGGTGGGAAAAACAGACATCAGCCAACAGTCTTGAATGCTGCTGTGAAGCTCACTAAGGTGAGGACAAAAGGAGCCACACTCCATACCAGGGAAATTCTGCCCTCAGAAATAAATGTCCCATGGGGGCTGTTACTGTGATGCATACTGTGAAGTCAATCTTATGTGAGCCTGTCTAGGCTCTAGTCCCCAGTTATTCCATCAAATACTCTCTAGGCATTGCCAAGAAGGCATTTTGTAGGTGTGATTAATGTTCATAATAAGTTTACTTTAAGTAAAGGAGTTTATCCTAGATAATCAGACAGTCCAAATTCATCCAGTTGAAAAGATTTAAGAGCAGAACTGAGATTTCCAGAAGAAATTCTGCCTATAGACCACAGAATCAACCCATGTCCAAGAGTTCCAGTCCGCCTTTCTTTTTTCCTTTTCTTTTTTCTTTTTTGTTTTTTTTCTTTTTGAGATGGAGTCTTGCTCTGTTGCCCAGGCTGGAGTGCAATGGCACGATCTTGGCTCAGTGCAACCTCTGCCTCCCGGGTACAAGTGATTCTCCTGCCTCAGCCTCCTGTGTAACTGGGGTTACAGGGGCCCACCACCATGCCCAGATAATTTTTTATATTTTTAGTAGAGACAGGGTTTCACTATATTGATCTGGCTGGTCTCAAACTCCTGACCTTGTGATCCTCCCGCCTCGGCCTCCCCAAGTGCTGGGATTACAGGTTTAAACCACTGTGCCTGGCTTCCAGTCCACCCTTCTTGATGGCCTCTCTTACAGATTTTGTTCTTGCCTCGCCAGATTCCACAATGGTATAAGCCAATTTCCTGCAATAAATTGAATATATTTCCTACCTGTTCTGTTTTTCTGGTTATATCTTTACTAACACAAGAACAACTTCACTTTTTCTGGTATTAAAACAAGTACTGAACCTTTATTCATTTAAGAAAATGAAAAGTTGGGATAGTCTGTTTTTGTTGATTCAATGACGTTTAGAACAAGACGGACAACTGTACACCATTCATACTACTCCCTCATTTCAAAGATGAAGAAACTTAAGTCCCAAAAAGAAGGGCCCTTAGTTAAATGCAATGAGGTGGCAGAGCCACTCCAGGGGCCACTCGTGGTGGTCTTCTAGGCTGATTCTGAGTCACCTTCCTTTCACTGGCCCTAGCAGGATGATGTCCAACTGTGCTTAGGAAACTAGAAACATGTCACCAACCATGGATTACTCAGAAAACTCTCACAGGATCTTATTTACTGCATGTGATGCGAATGCCATCTACCTTTTTAAGCACTGTGACAATGCACACTTGAGCAAGAGCTTTCTTGCCAGAAACATGGAGGTCTTTGGCATAGGATGGAATAAAATTCGGAAGCCCGAGTTCCTGGGAAGACAGTCGAGAGTTTTACCTCCTGGACTGTTTTGAATGGGGCTGGACTACAGCCATTTTTTGATGAAAACAGCTGAAGAGGGCACATGCATTGGGTGTACACTGGCTCCCAACCATGCACACAAGTGCAAGGGCCTGAACTTATTACTGTGTCATGGAAAATGAGGGGCTGGAGCAGCAGCTGAAGGAAGGGAGGTCTGGGGTCTGTCCCATCAGAGTTACGTAGACCCCAGCTCTATTCATTCACTAACTTATCAAGGCTTCATCCTGACTATATTATGTACTGCTAACAAACATTACAATATTTTTCCAACTAGTATTATGATATCATAGACTCTTACCTTAAACATTTTTTTTGAGACAGCCTTGCTCTGTTGCCTAGGCTGGAGTGCAGTGGCACGATCTCAGCTCACTGCAACCTCTTCCTCCTGGGTTCAAGTGATTCTCCTGCCTCAGCCTCCCAAATAGCTGGGATTACAGGCGCCCGCCACCATGCCCAGCTAACTTCTGTATTTTTAGTCGAGACGGGGTTTCACCATGTTAGCGAGGTAGGTCTCGAACTCCTGACCTCGTGATCTGCCTGCTTCAGCCTCCCAAAGTGCTGGGATAACAGGTATCCGCCACTGAGCCCAGCCCTCACATTGTGTTTTCCCTACAACTAAGCTCTCCTGTGTTCTTCCTAAGACATGATCAGCAACCCAAAAGTAAACTCTTTATGAGACTTTGCCATGGATTGATAATTATGGATTTTTACAAGGTTTACATACTTACCAGTTCCAAAGGACATTAATTGAAAGGCAGATCCAATATTTAAGCTTTTAGTTTTCATTTTTAAAAAATGTTTCATAGAAAACTTTATTGCTGGGACTTCAATTCTTCTGATGAGTTGCCTTGTTTGGATTCAGTCCACAGAAAGTTGTCACTACTCTTTTGTCTTTTTTTTTTGTATTTGAACCTTCTAAGAAGCAAGCTTAAAACATTTATCTAGATTCTTTTTCTATTCAGCAACATTAAGCAGCTTATTTAGATTCACAAACCTCTGCTAACTCTTGCTTTTTGATCCTTTTCATCAGTCATATTCAAAAAGAAACACTCCCTCACCAGCAGTTCAACTCATTTTTCAAGTACCCGGAGACATGGCAATTGGTATCTGTTGTCCTAATGAGTCCTTGGCAGTTCCTCCTCCCTTTCAATGCTGCTTCTGTTTTTCACACTCTCTCATTCTAGATGATTTGTTTCAGACTGTCAGTGTGTTTTGTATTTTTCTCAAAGTCAAGAACAAGACGACAAAGTCAGTGGTCTCCACCCAAGAGATAACATCCATCTCAGCTTATGACCTTTTCCTGTGGACTAGACAGAGTCATTCTATCTTTCTCCATCACAGCATGCTAACCCCTCATCAACATATTCAAAGTCCAAGTCCAAGGAGTCTACGTGAGCAAGTGAAGACACAGTGAATGACACTATCTATGAGCCGGAGAATTCTCACCAGATACTGAATCTGCTAGTGCCTTCATCTTGGATTCCCAGTCACCAGAAGTGTTAGAAATAAATTTCTGTTGTTCATAAGTCACTCCAGTCTACATGGTATTTTGCTGTAGAAGCCAGAACGGATTAAGATAGGGTGCATTGCATATGTAAAGTGCTCAGTAAATGAATGAATAAATGAAAATAACTCAGGATCATGTCTAATAATTGGGGGAATATTACCTACCATCCTTGGGATTGATTTTGAGGCCTTTTATTTTGAAAACTGCTTTCAATTTCCCTGTTGAGTAAAAGGTAATTGCGTTAGTCAAGAGTCTTGCAGATAAAGGTGATAGAAAACCAATTCAAATTAGCTTAAGCAGAAAAGGAGTAATTTATTGCCTCACATAATTGGAAGTCCAGGAAGACACTTCAGACATAGATAAATCAAGAATCTGGTGATTCTCTGTCTTTCTCTTTCTCATTTTCCTGTCTTCTCAGCCCCACACCACCCACCCACTGCACCTCCTCCTTTGCTCATTTTCCTCCTTGTTGAGGAGGTTAGAGGCTGCGGTGCAGGCATGGAGGGATAAGACTATAAATAGATACTTCAGGCTTATATCATCCCAGCTAGTAACCTCAAAGCAAAGAATTTGTAAGTTTCTCTCCCAGTGACTGCACACAAAATTCCATATGTATATAATGTGCCTGGGTACCATGATTAGGGCAAGTGTGAGTTATATAGTTGCTGTATATATATATATACTGTTGCTGAGGATGCTATGGACCAGAACTGCAAGGACCCCTAGAACTGGATGGAATGATACAAAAGTGCAAGGAATTTTTGTATTGTTATTTTGAAGAAAAAAAAAGATGACTACAATTTGAGATCGTGATGAGTATCTGCATTTAGCACATTCTTTTCCAGCAACTTGCATTTCTTTTCGTCCAAATTCAGAGACTACGATGATTTTGTTTTCTAGCCAGGCAGAACCTTAGACTTATGATTCAACCATTTTATTTTATAGATGAGAAAGTGGAATCACATCCATCTTCAGTGAACCAACTAGCATAATAAGGAAGGTTGTGCTGTTTCCTGGTCAGGAGGAGGCATTGTAGGAGCTGAGAAGTCAGCAAACGGTCTCAGCCCCACAAAAATCCCCTGTGACACAGAGCATTCACGCGACCTTTCTGGGTTTCAGTTTCTTCCATAAAATAAAGTGTTTAGAGTCCATAATTTCTAATCATTTCATGATTTCAAGTATTGCAATTATGGATCATAAAGATTCGTTTGTTCAAACCACTGCCCTTTTATAAAATCTTATGAAAAGAAAATAGCATCTTTAAAATATTTTCCCTAACAACAGACATGCCACCTGCATTCCATGGAAAATGATGGGAACTTCATTTTGAAACATTATTTTCAAGATCCCAGCTGTTCGTGATTTTAAAAATATTTTAAATCCCACTGATGAAGTGAAAATAAGTTTTATGTAATTTGCAAGAAACACTTTAGTAACATGATACATTTCAATGGCAACACTCGTTCTTAATCATGAGTATTTTCAACTAAGCAGAAATATGTAGTAGTGTGAAATCAGTGATGTTAACTTTAGGAAAATAATGAGAGAAAGAGGAAGGTGTAGACGGTTGTCCTTTCCATCATAAAAGCTCTCATAAAGCATAATATGAACATATCTTTTTGAAGTACAAAGGAAAATTGGTATATAGGAACAAGAATAATGTGTGTGTGAACCCATTTACAACTTCTTTCCTCTTTATCAGAATGGGCATAAGTAGGGTTGCAAAATGAGGTCGTTAGAGAAGTGGAATGAAGAACACGTCATTTCACTGCTGAGCTCAATTACATATGGGCCAAGAAACTGGATTGGCTGGGACCTTGAGCAGAGCTGCTATCTGATTGGCTGAAATACTAGAGGGCCAGCCACTCTGGTTGAACATTTGAACCTGGGAGGTCTGAAGTAAGATTTAAAACTGTTGCCAAAAAAGGAAAGAATTTTTTTTTTTTTTTTTTTTTTTGAGACGGAGTCTCGCTCT